>NW_011220731.1:0-373 GCF_000146605.3 Meleagris gallopavo | reverse complement strand
GTTAAGGGGACAGACTTGGAAGACTGGCAGTAGAAGGAAAGGGGATTAACAGAGTGGGAATGAATATATAAGGAATAAAAATATGAGTAGGAATAAAAATATGAGTAAGCAAAAAAAAACAAAGAAAAAAAGATTGAATAAAAATGAGACATATTTTCTTTTTCTTTGAAAACGGAATTTCCATGCAGAATTGTGAGTATCACAAAAGTAAATCCTCAGTGATTTTACATGGAAAAAATTAATATAAAGCGGTGTTGCTTTTTTTTCTGGTCATAGATATCATTGTCCTCTTATTTGTTTAATGCTTTGCTTTGGGTGGAGATTTAGACCTCAGAGTGCTGCTAACACCAGCTCTTCTGTTTTATCTGGAAGC
>NW_011220730.1:0-584 GCF_000146605.3 Meleagris gallopavo | reverse complement strand
CATTACTGTCAACAGGATACTCAACTGAGTTTAAATTAATTTACCTTTTGTCATGAATTAGGGCTTCACTTGGTAATAAAATGGCATCCAAAAGATCTACTAATGCAATACTAAAAGCATTACAGATTTTCAGACACAATTACAAAGATGCCATATTTACTCTATAAGGAAGTGTGTTAACTAAACAATAAAAAGAATTGGGAAAAATTTGCTACAGGTGGTCCAGTATTTCTTGTATTTAGATTTGTGTTACAGTTACACCATATTAAAGATGTTGCTTCTTATGTATAACCAATGTGTCAAGGTAGCCATCAGTGGTTAATAGGGTGTGTAATTAACTACTAAAGTTAATTTACATTTCTACGTGATACTTTCATTTATATATGCTGTCTAACTTTTTTTCTTTGTCCAGAAACCTGGACTACAAAATTCTTTCCTCTGTTTGTCGAATGTAAAAGAAACAAAATGTTCTTTTTGTTGAACCCATTAATCCTCTCTTGGACTGGACCACTACCCTTAATTTTATAGAGAATTTACAGACAAGCTTTTAAGCCTGGTTCTTGACTTCTATTTCAGCTTCCTTT
>NW_011220729.1:0-358 GCF_000146605.3 Meleagris gallopavo | reverse complement strand
GTTTAAGTAGTGTAGCATTGAGTTCACATCTCCTAGTCGCGTATCACAAATGTCACAGCACCATACATTTGTGTTTTCCAGTTCAAATATCTACAAATGTTTTGGGCAGCTAAGTCTGTGTGTTTTATGCTGGAGCATATATCAGGCCTGATCCTGTAGCTAGCACAGACTACTTACCATGTAGTTCAGGTGATTTGACAGAAATGTAATTCTGTGCTTGATCAAAAATGGAGTGGTAGGGTTGATCCAGATTTAGTGACTGTGGAGCTGCAGGATAGAGCCACACCTGATGAGTGCATTACTGCATAAAGAGGCAGGTAAGTGGGTAAAAAGGAAAGAGAAACGATGAAGTTCTCTA
>NW_011220728.1:0-520 GCF_000146605.3 Meleagris gallopavo | reverse complement strand
TTCTTCACAGTAACTTTGTGATAGTTACCAGGAGCATAACATTCAGTCTAGGAAGCAGTTGATCACTATGCTCACTCATATATTCAAAAAGAAATCAGTCCAAATAAACTTGTGCTTCTAACATATCTACATGGACTGCAGTATTTAACTTTTTATTCTTGAGTTTCATTCTCAGCTAAATAAAAAAATTACTACAGCAGCTAAGTTTTTGTAGCTTAAAGACTATCTTCTTAATCTTTACTTACAGCCAAGATGAGGTAACTTTTGCTAACCACCACATAAAATTATGATTACGAGATTGTAACCAAAATTTGTTCGATTACAGTTCAAGATGTCCCACTGTAATATATGAGAGGTATTTTATTATTATTCTTAAAAAATTGTGGGTCAAATAAAAAAATCTCAAAGAGAATGTGTGAATGGTCTCTGGGTATCATTAAAAGTACGGACTGACGCACTAAAGAAAAGAACTTCAGTAAAGAAAAGAACTCCCTTTGCCTAGGTTTACTTTGTCATAATG
>NW_011220727.1:0-497 GCF_000146605.3 Meleagris gallopavo | reverse complement strand
CCTGCTCTAGACGTGTGCTTAGGGCTGGTTTTTTAGGGAGGAGTTTGTTCTTGGGCTTATTTTAACGAAGACTGAAGGCAAAAACTGCATTTAAATGCAAAATTCATCAATATTTTCGGTGGGTTTTATCCTTATCCTTTTTTTTTTAATCAAAAATAACTGCTGTAAATTATTAGAAAAACATCATCTTTTTCAATAATAGAATTTTTCTTCAGAAAGTTACTTATGATCAAATAATCTCAATAGTAATGGAAATATCTGTATACTGTGTAAGATATGCATTAGAAAAAAGACTAGAGAAGAAATAAGCAAAATTAGTATGACAGACATGAATGGTAGTGAAGTTCTTCAGTGAGGAAGATTTGTTAAGTACTCATTATGTGTGCTCTAAATGTTAACAGTGTTTGTTGCAAACTTAGATGTTTTCTTGTCCCATCGTTCTGATGCTGTTTTCTTCCTACTCATTAAGGAAGTTAGAAATAATGGGTACAATTCTC
>NW_011220726.1:0-414 GCF_000146605.3 Meleagris gallopavo | reverse complement strand
GAAAACATTGGTGTTGTTCATCTGTATTTCTGATATTCAGTAGGCTTTGTGTTACACAATTCTGTGTTAAAACCTAATGCCTTTCAGATAAGGGTAAATCTTGTAGGACAGTCCAAATTATTATACACAAAAGGTGTGAGTAGCTAATTGATCACAACTTTATTATTGTATAATTTGCCCTCCTCAAATTGTTCACTTACTTTTTTTTTGTTCTACTGCTAACATTTTTCCTTTTATAGTCTACTTCCTGGACAAGTCCGAAAGCTCTTTGTTCTCATTTGTGCAGGATACTTTTTTAAGCCTCTGCTACATTTTCCCTCTCTGTTCAGTTTGCATACGGAGTAGCTTGTTTCCACAAACAAGATTTGAAATAGCACAGATGTCACACTCCGTTTATAGAAGTTCATTTACTCA
>NW_011220725.1:0-630 GCF_000146605.3 Meleagris gallopavo | reverse complement strand
AGCGCAGAGCATCAACAGCATCTCAGGAATAGGACTCAGAGCCAATGTAATGAAGACTCAGGCTGTTTTCTCACAGCAAATTGTTTTCCCCGAGCACCCAGCTCCTCTGTTATCTCTCAGCACTGTTACGTTTCGAGGGTCATCACACAGTGCAGATCATTATTCCAGCAAAGAAAGCAGCGGCTTTCAAAGTGTTCACAACAACAACAGCTGCAGCTGTGATGGCATTTACAAGTTCCAGCCTCGGCGTTATTAGCCAGGATGGTTTCTGGGCTGAATTTATGGTTGTATTTTATATTTTTTTAAAGTGCTGTTAACAGGAACATTTGAAGAAGCAATGAGCGTTCCCTGAGCTGTGCTCAGTGAGCACCAAGACGGCCCTGCGCTCTTGCTGTGCTTGGGCAAAGAGCAGCCATTGCTTTGGACCCAATGCCACTTCGTCACCGCTCCTCCAGCGCTAATGCAGACACTTTGAACGCGGGATTATTCTGTCCACCCCCTTTAGACTAAATCTGCCTTGGAAACAAATGACCCTGTTGGGCTCAAACGCTCCCGCAGCTGACTCCATAATGAGCTGTTATTATAGTTCCCATAAGTGAAATCCATTAAGGCTGACAGAAACGCAGCTAA
>NW_011220724.1:0-327 GCF_000146605.3 Meleagris gallopavo | reverse complement strand
AGCTGGACTAATATCTATTACAAGGAGAACTTGAGCACAGTAGCACACTCTTCAATAGGGAATTAAAAAAAAAAAAAAAAGTAAAAAACATCCACAAGCCTGAAACTTATTTGCCATGAAGCTTCAGGGAAATCAATACTATAGAAAATATGAGTTATTATCAATGTTTATTAAAAAAAAAGCAGAAAGAAGGAATCGAACTTTCAGAGAACAATGATTCTCTCTCAGTCTGTGTGTATATATATTTAAAAAACAACACAACATGAACAAAAACACATTTTACAAGTTTTCACCCATGGTTACCAAAACAACCTAAAGCCATTGTTT
>NW_011220723.1:0-401 GCF_000146605.3 Meleagris gallopavo | reverse complement strand
TGGGGAGAAAAAAAAGTAGTACTGTGATGATACAAGATGATACCTGCTGAGTGGCCCAGCCTGGCCTAGGTGCCCACCCATCACTCTACAGTAACCAAACTCTGCTGTCCTTTTAACTCTATCTAGACTGAAACCAGGACAAAGGGAGGGTGCAGTGCAGTGCCAAGTCAAGTTATGGCAAGTAATTGTCTACATTTTGATACACTGGCTAAACACAATCCTGTGAACAGTAAAAAATATGCAGCCAAGCTTTCTGTTCTGGTAGAGGAATCTGAGGACAAGTTTCAAGATTGCAAAAAAAATTCTTTTTTTTTTAATTATTTGCAACTCCATTTACCAGAGAAAAATATTCCTTGCTTACAATCACGTCTTATTCATGTGCTTTCTGGCAGTACATACAT
>NW_011220722.1:0-484 GCF_000146605.3 Meleagris gallopavo | reverse complement strand
CCTCAATATCGCATTACATAAGGGACTTAAATTATGTAGCTGTATAAGACAGTTCATCATACACTAAACCTAGACATCTCTTTTTGATCCATTCTCTCTTCTAAGAGATAAACTGATGGACAGGAAAGTGATTTCTCCTTCCCCCTGTGTTAAGGTATCATACCTGCAGCCAGAAAAGCTGGGATCTAATCTCAATCCTCTTAAAAAAAAAAAAATCAGTGAGACTCATTAACTTTAATGACAGTAAGACAGCAGTACTCCAGAGCAGCGTCAGGTATATCTGCTGGGGTGAGAACACTTTATAAAACAAGTGAAGTCCTGTCACAAGTACACATACTAAGACTTTGGTGCCAGCACCAAACACATATAGTAATAATTTCCTTCTGAATAGTATTTACTACATAACCTAAGTTATCAAGTCACATGAATTTAATACAAAATGGTACTGAAAACACCATGAAAGCTTTTACGAGATGTTCATTTT
>NW_011220721.1:0-405 GCF_000146605.3 Meleagris gallopavo | reverse complement strand
TTGGATACTTGTTCACTTATTGTTTATACACTGTATACAATTAATTATTGTTCATTAATATATTTTTGACAGTTCAATGTTTCTGAAAGAAAAAAATCTACTGCAAAATAGTGTGGCCCAAGTGCACACTGAACATGTACATATCGTTCTCTTTGTATTGATGATGGGTGGTTCTTCTTAGCCTTTCTTAACCTTATCCAAAGTGTGCTTCCCTGTCTTTTAGAATGTGTCTCTTCTGATAAAAGATAGCATCAAAACATTTTTTTCATTATCTCTGTATTTCCCAAAGAACTGATAAAATAAGGTGTCATGATCCTTTAGGAAATGGTACTAGGAGCTCTGTAGTTATTTTATTTTCTATAAGCATGAAATTATTTTCACTGTGAACAGGCTTTGTGTTTCGTA
>NW_011220720.1:0-473 GCF_000146605.3 Meleagris gallopavo | reverse complement strand
TATCATTACCTGCAGTGGTACTTATCACTGCTTCTTCTAACAACATGCCTTTCTCAAAAACTGAGCTGTTACACAATTAAAAAAAATTAAAAAAAATACAGTGCATTTATGAGTGAAAACCCAGAATTCTCTTACTGTTTTAAGAACACTATACAAACCTCAAAAATCAAGGTAATGCTAGCATAAAAATCTTGCAGAGACAGAAGATCTACAATTACCTTTAAAATATCCTCCCTACAGGGGCTACAAAACCACAGTCAGTGCCTTTACCAAGTCCAATCATTCGTTTTTAACCTAAAGCCACTATACTTCCCAGTACTGCTTCTTTAAGCAAATAAATCTGTATTTAACATAACTCCCTCCCTCCCCCTTCTTTTCCCCTCAACTGTATTTCTATTCTTTTTAAACAGGAAGGGAATTATGGCCAAAACTGTTTTTCTTTTGTCAGTGCAGCTGTGACCACTCATACTTTT
>NW_011220719.1:0-381 GCF_000146605.3 Meleagris gallopavo | reverse complement strand
TTGTTGATAGACAAGAAGCTCAAACCTTTCTGTGTAGAAACTTGCTCTCACAGGAAGACTCAGCAGTGCAAAATGAGTCTCTTGCCAGCAGAAGGCATCCTGGAAAATACATTCGTTTATGAGTTTGTGCTGTGTCTTTGAGGCACCATGTAAATAACTTTGATCCCTAGGCAAGATCTAAAGCGTTTGTAGCAGTTCACTTAAAAGGGTGGGGAAGAAGAACACCATGTTAACTAGAAAGACGACACATTGCCTGAGGCAGTCTTCGTTTCTCTTGGCTCTAGGAGGAATTTGCTGTCTCCTGAAGGTCTGATTTCTCATAAGTTCTGCTGTGTTTTGTTTGTTTTTTTCTCTTTTAAACAATGGCTGTAATTTTCTCTG
>NW_011220718.1:0-366 GCF_000146605.3 Meleagris gallopavo | reverse complement strand
TTTTTTTTTTTTTTTTGTTCCTTCTGTGGGGCTAAATATCTGTAGTTCCCCCTGAATTTATTGGGAAGAGAAAATTATGCTAGAAAATCTAGCTTTGAGCCCTGTTGTGTGTTTTATTTTATTTTAAATTTGAGGGGGTGGCGTTTGTTCTGATAGGGTTTTTTTATTTGTTTTTGATACATACAAGTTGTAGTTAATAAATAAGGTAAATAGAGGTAAGACTGAGAGACTCCAGTGCAGGACATTTTACTACTGTGCATCATTTCATCAGTCCTGAGGAGTGATCTGAGAGGTGAAGGAATACTAAATTCTGTGTACTGGTTTTTGTAATACAGTAAGGTGTTCCTCATTCTTGTAGTTTCATGT
>NW_011220717.1:0-427 GCF_000146605.3 Meleagris gallopavo | reverse complement strand
CAGCAGACCTGACCAGAGTTCTCAGGAATGCACATAATTCCATTTGGGTTTTATATTAGAGGCACTGAGGCTTGCTTCCCTCTGAGTTTCAGTGGTTGCTGTTGTTCTCATGAGATGAGAATTTCCAGTAGATCTTGAAGAGATCTTTCAAAACTTGTCAGTAAAATACTGATATCTAGGAACACTTGATATAGAAAGATAATGCTAAATGGTCACTTAATTTGTATTCTGTGCTTTCTTTACTAAAACAAAACAAACAAAAAACATTTTTATCCAATACTAAATCTAGATGTTTTGAAATCTGTTAAGTCAGTTAATCTAGTTAAGTCAGAGCTCAAATCTCTATTTCTGGATAAGGAAAATGACAGTTAAGATGATGATCTGAATGAGCTGTTACTTGTTGATCTTACAAAATACGTATTCTTCC
>NW_011220716.1:0-354 GCF_000146605.3 Meleagris gallopavo | reverse complement strand
AAAAAAAAGTCCTTCTTAAATTCAAAGGTTAACACTGGCTCCAGTTATACTGAAACAGCCAAAAGGTATTTTTCTGCAGCAGTACAGTACTCAAGAAACGCTGTTAAGGTAAACCTTTTAAAAAAGAAAAAACATTACTCACTTGAAGATTATGTAATATGTAAATTCAGTTTCACCTTCAGAATAGTACAGCGTAGCACAAAGCCCAGGAGACAACAAGAAGCTGCTCACAGAACTGGAAAAGCCTCCCCGGGACTCTAAACACAGAGACATTGCCACAGAAGAAATATATCTGAACTGTAATGATTCCATCATAATTAATTAATTGACTGCTTTCAAAACAGATTATCCCCT
>NW_011220715.1:0-476 GCF_000146605.3 Meleagris gallopavo | reverse complement strand
CTTTGTACCATATGGTGGTAGAGGGTATTGTCTTTGTAGTATTTTTTGTTGAAGTAATTTGATTTTTTTAGTATCTTCCTGTTTATCCCTGATTTCAACTTGCTAGCACAATATTGTTGCAGAGTTGAAAGGTTCAAGCACAGAAAGTGTACAAAACAACCTGTGGATAAAGGAAAACCAGACAGATGTTTTTATCCTAGTCATATCATGTTCAACTCAGGTAAAACTTTATATTTAAAATGAGGTTGCTTTATTTATTTATTTATCTATTTATTTATTTATTTGTGAAAGATCTCAGATGCACCTTAAATTATACCTTAAATTTATTCCAAGACGAAAATAAGTTTTCCTTGTTATTTTTTTAATTTTTGATTTAAGTACTCTTCTCATCAGGTTAAGTTTTTTTGTTGGTTGTTGTCATTCTATATTGGAGCACACAGATACAGTAAGGAACACTTGTAACTCAGCTAGATAAA
>NW_011220714.1:0-484 GCF_000146605.3 Meleagris gallopavo | reverse complement strand
CCAGATGTACAGAGATGCAATCATGACTGCCAGGGCTCAGGTGGAACTGAACTGCTTGAAGGGCTGTGATAAATAAAGAGACGAGGTACTAGATGTTCCTCGGTCAGAAGACGCAGCTGAAGTAGAATGTCCTACCGCTGATAAATGAGAATGGTGAAAAAGTCTTCAACCAACACCGTAAAGGCTGCGATACTCAGCAAGTTCTTCAGCCCAGTCTTCACTGGTAATCAGGCATCCCAGGTCTCTCACATCCTTGAACCTGTAGGCAGGGTCGGGGAGCAAAATCCCTCCGACAGTAAGAGCAGAGCACATTGAAGGCCACCTGATGAGACTGAAAGTGCACCACCCTCTAGCACTGGTCAACGCAGCTTTTAGCTGTGACGTAGATAGTGTGATTGATTGTACCCTCAGCAACTTTTCCAATTGGACTAAGGTGAATGGGGCATGTGATGCGACAGAGGTAATTGATGGCATCCTTAGGGAC
>NW_011220713.1:0-498 GCF_000146605.3 Meleagris gallopavo | reverse complement strand
GAAAAGCAAAGCAATGCAACTGCTGACCAAGTGCTCCGAAGCTGATACACTGGCCCATGTATCTTTACATTGCCTGCAAACTCAAAGCTGCAATATTTAGCAAAGATGTGGCACCAGAGAAGCCACAATGAGAAACTAAGCATTAATTTAACAGCCAGAAACGAGTTCTTCCAGAAATGCACTCTACAGCATGTATTCTTTCCAGGCTTCAAGTATCACACCTGCTCTATGACATTCAGCAGGCTGCAGTTATACAGGGAGTATCCAAACAGACAGGCTGGACAAAATCCATCCATTACTTTTGTGTCTGGCACATACCAACACACTATCCAGAAAATGAACAAGAGTTACAAGAAAGTGTAACTAACCTGAAAAGGTAAAGATTGAGAGTCTCCGTGCCACACTGGGGCTGTAAGTAAACAGTGTGCAGTGCTGAAAGTGAGAAATATTTGTGACAGATTTGTGGCTGTATCCCTGTAACTGAATCCACAGCCTCGT
>NW_011220712.1:0-362 GCF_000146605.3 Meleagris gallopavo | reverse complement strand
CGTCGTTGGTGGTGCAGAGTCTGGCTGGAGACCTGTAACCAGTGGTGTCCCCCAGGGGTCTGTGCTGGGTCCGGTCTTGTTCAACATCTTCATCAATGACCTTGATGAGGGGATAGTGGCCACCCTCAGCAAGTTTGCTGATGATACGAAGTTGGGAGGATTGGCTGACACGCCTGAAGGCTGTGCTGCCATTCAGCGAGACCTGGACAGGCTGGAGAGGCTGGGCAGTAAGAAACCGGATGAGGTTCAACACAAGCAAGTGTAGGGTCTTACACCTAGGGAGGAAGAATTGCATGCACCAATACAGGCTGGGGGATGAGCTGCTGGAGAGGAGCTCTGCAGAGAGGGACCTGGGCGTCCTG
>NW_011220711.1:0-445 GCF_000146605.3 Meleagris gallopavo | reverse complement strand
CTTTCATAAGTGGGCTTCTCAGTGCCCTGATGCCCCTTGCCCTCTCTCACATTATATTCAACATTTGGGATATGAATTCCCCTAGGCTTCAATTTCTCCAAGCACATATAGCCTTGAAGTGAAATACCAAATGTATCTACTTGACTGCCTCAGTGAAAAGTGTTCTCATCCTGAACCGTGGTTTCGTTGTCATGCTTCTGGCCAAGGGCAGAGAGTTATAACTATCATGGCAAGGTCTTTGTGGCAGCTTTTAGTTTCAGTAGTGAGTCTGATGCTGAGTAGATGCAGCTGCTGGACAGAAACCTAAGTTTAAAAATAAAAAAAGAAGAGAGATTCAGAGAAGTGATTAACTAAAATTTCCACCTGGAAATGGGAAAGGAAAGATGGTAATTTGCTGATAGGGCTCAAAGTCAACCTGAAAGCTCTGCTGCTCATCCTGAGCCAC
>NW_011220710.1:0-514 GCF_000146605.3 Meleagris gallopavo | reverse complement strand
AAAGAAAAAAAAAAAAGAAAAGCTGTACAGACATTTTTGTAAAGAAGGCATAGTGTCTCTGTGAGCTGATGGATGCGAGTTGGAATTGATTTATCCAAATCTTACCTTGGTTGAGGAGCCCTCTGAGGTTTTCATTGGCAGGAAGGGCAAAATTCAGTTCTTAGGTCTATTCCAGTATTAGCACTGCTTTGCAAGACATTATTAACATATATACATTAGTAGTAGGAACTTAAGCATACATAATAATTACATATGTGTGTGTTTAAGACATGTAAAATTGTTTCGATTAATTAAATGTTTTAAACTTCCATTGTTACAGAATTGCTGAGATGACTTGGAGCAAAATGAAGTATCTGCTTCACTATGTTGTGGCACTCTCTGTAAAAATTAATTGTGCACTGTTCAAAACTTTCAGTGATGTGATGAAGTTTATTTGATAGAATAAATAATGTCTTGGTGAGAGCCAGGTGTGACTGCTGCTTTCTCTGGAAGAATGGAGTTGAATGAGACAATA
>NW_011220709.1:0-356 GCF_000146605.3 Meleagris gallopavo | reverse complement strand
AACCACAGAACAGAAATTATCCATCGTCCTAAATCCATGGTTCTATAGTCTCCAGTTGTATAGAAAACAATAAGCTATCATGTTCAGTTTTTTTTTTTTTTCAGTTTCCATGTAACTTTGGAATTGAATGGGTCAGAGAAATTGAAACAAAGGTGAGTAAGGAATTTTTCTTATTGTTGGACCACCCTGATAATTCTGACTCATTGGGGTGAGGAGATACAGCACATGCAGACATAATGCCAACAGTATATCCTAGCACTGGAGATCTGTCATGAACTTTGTGGAAGACAGGAAATGTTCTTCATGCTTGACAGTCTAGAGAAAATGAACCGTGCTTGTAACATCAATGTGTTTTT
>NW_011220708.1:0-303 GCF_000146605.3 Meleagris gallopavo | reverse complement strand
AAATAGTACTTTCTGTGTCATAGATCTTTCTGGAATAGGTGCAAGAGGAAAAAGGATACAACAAATCAATAAATGATTTCAGAACTGGCAGCTAGGTGACTCACTAGGGTCAAGCTAAGGAAAAAGTTTTAACTGCAGATCTTATTACTTGATGACACCTTTTTTGTTGTTGTTGTTCCAAGAATATTAGAAATACAGACTGCATAACCTATTCAGAGTGTCTTCTAGTTAGGTATCCCAGGCAAAAAAAGGTAAACTCCCTCTCCTATAGTTGTATAGGCAACTTAGATAGTCCAGAAAATT
>NW_011220707.1:0-528 GCF_000146605.3 Meleagris gallopavo | reverse complement strand
ATCATTCTGCCCTCATGAGCCAACAGCACTAATAAGGCAATAACAAGGCAGATGGATTTTACCACAAGTAATTATTTATTTTTACCTCTTTCTGAGGTTGATATTGATATGTCTCATAACAGTATCTTTATCAGCACAGATTCAAGTTGTCAAATGGACTTTTTTTAAAACAAAAAAATAGAAATAGAAAAGTAAAATAAAAACACAGTTCAGAAAATTATTGCATTTGAAAACCTCACACAGAAGAAGCTGCTGTAAGAAACCCTATTTTAAGAACATAAAGTCTTCTGAAGTGTATATAAGACTATTTCCAACTTCCTGCCCTAAGGACTTGTTTAAAATCCTGCCCACTTCCAGAACCATTTAAATGAACCAGCCTGGTTAGAAAAAAAGAGAGCAAAGAACAAGGGTGGTGCATGAGGCATTTCTTCCTTATTAAATTATTGAGCAAGACGATGTTGAACTGTACAAGCGTGGCTTTGTTCGCGCACTCTGAGAACTAGCTATCTCATAATTAGATAGCCTGGA
>NW_011220706.1:0-373 GCF_000146605.3 Meleagris gallopavo | reverse complement strand
TTGATCATAACTCATTTAAAATATAATATGAATTAGTCTTAATACCATAGTATTTTGCAATTGGTCAACTTTTGCATAAACAAGCAGTATATTTTGATCTCTTTTTGCATATGCCTGACAGATACAAAAAAACAAATAGTACATAATTCAACCCAGAGATTAGCAATTGTTAACATTTTGTATGATGAAAAAATACATCATGATGCATGTTTCTTTGAGTTGGAAAAAAAAAATTAATTTCCTTTGATGAAATTTTCAAAGCTCTTATCCATTATTGGAAAGAAATAAAAAGCTTTTAAAGGTTTTTTTTTCATGAAAACAAAGACATAAATTCCCATCAGACTCTAGTGAAATGATTATTCTCTTTTTTCCC
>NW_011220705.1:0-355 GCF_000146605.3 Meleagris gallopavo | reverse complement strand
TTCAGTGTCTAGTAGGACACTATGTTTTGGCTTTTGGGAGAAAAACAAATAGTTGATGACACACTGACGTTCTAGTTTCTGAGCAGTGCTGTACAGAGCCAAGGGGGTTTCAATTTTTCAGCTATCCTTCCAGCAAGGGAGTTCCAGGCAGACAAGATGCTGGGAGAGAACAGAAGTAGGGCAGTTGACCTAGCCTGATCAAAGGGATATCCCATACTATATGATATCATATGAAAAAAAAAAACCAAAAAAACCCACAACTATAAAACTGAGGAGAGTTGGCCAGAAGCAACTGCTGCTGCTTGGGAAATTGCTGGGCATCAGTAGGCAGGTGTTGAGCAGTTACTTTGTGTAT
>NW_011220704.1:0-408 GCF_000146605.3 Meleagris gallopavo | reverse complement strand
AAAAAAAAAAAAAAAGCAGATATTCTGATAGCTACATTATGAACTACACGATTCCTTTCAGCTATATATATATATATATTTTCTAAATAAGAAGGTGTAGGGCTGCCATTTTCCTTATCCATCCTTTCTAGCTCCAGGTTAAATAAGAAATGCTATTCCTGTCAACTGGAAGATGTATTCTGGAAACAATGGTTTTCAAGCTATTTGTGTTTCTTTACGACGTTTAGTTATGCAACAAACAAACAAACAAACAAACAAAACAACCAACAACGTCTACATTCTGAAAAATGAAAAACGAAAAAAGAACATCTTGACTTTCTCTTGACTGACTTAGGAGTCTAACACATTAAATGCAAATTTTTAAGGAACACACAACAAACTGTCACAGAAAAGGAGGGAGTTGCTCTT
>NW_011220703.1:0-524 GCF_000146605.3 Meleagris gallopavo | reverse complement strand
GCGAATTCGAGCTCGGTACCCGGGGATCATCTTGAGGAATGGCATGTACAGGATAACAGGATTAGGCCCAACCAGCATGGGTTCATGCAAGGCAGCTACTGCTTGACCAACCTCATCTCCTTCTATGACCAGATGATCCACCCAGTGGATGAGGGAAAGGCTGTGGATGTAGTCTACCTAGACTTCAGCAAAGCTTCTGACACTCTCTACTCCAGCATTCTCCTGGAGAAGCTGGCAGTCCATTGCTTGGACTGGTACACATTTTGCTGGGTAAAAAAAAACTGGCCAGGCACAGAGAGTGGTGGTGAATGGAATTAAATGCAGCTCGTGATCAGTCACGAGTGGTGTTCCCCAGGGATCATTACTGGTACCTGTCCTCTTCAGTACTTCACCGATGACCTGGATGAGGGCATTGAGTGCATTCTCAGTAAGTTTGCAGATGACACCAACTTGGTAGAAACTGTTGATCTGCCTGAGGGATCTGACAGGCTGAATAGCTGGGCTGAGGCCAGTGGGATGAAGTT
>NW_011220702.1:0-344 GCF_000146605.3 Meleagris gallopavo | reverse complement strand
ACTTTCTGCCACGACATCCTTATAACAAAGCTGAGGAAGTGTGGGACAGAGGAGTGGACAGTGAGGTGGGTTGAGAACTGGCTGACTGGCAGAGCGCAGAGGGTCGTCGTTGGTGGTGCAGAGTCTGGCTGGAGACCTGTAACCAGTGGTGTCCCCCAGGGTCGTGTGCTGGTCCGGTCTTGTTCAACATCTTCATCAATGACCTTGATGAGGGGGACAGTGGCCACCCTCAGCAAGTTTGCTGATGATACAAAGTTGGGAGGATTGGCTGACACGCCTGAAGGCTGTGCTGCCATTCAGCGAGACCTGGACGAGGCTGGAGAGCTGGGCGAGTAAGAAACCGG
>NW_011220701.1:0-382 GCF_000146605.3 Meleagris gallopavo | reverse complement strand
TTTTTCCATTCTGCTGCATTCCTAATCCTGGTGGAGTAGGAACTCATTATTTCTTTTGATGTGATGATGGATGGGTAGTCTGCTTTTTTACTTTTAAAATATTATCTGATTGTTAAAACATAAATACAATAATGTATATTATGCCTCAGTTATCTAATAGAATAATGGAACAAAAAATACCATGATGCGGGTTGTTTTTTTTTTTTTTTTTTTTTTGAGATCATGCAATCATGCTATTAAGATTACATAGGAGTTACATTGGTGACATCACACAAGAATTTTATCATATGTATCAATGTTAGTTTCCAAAAAGGTTGATTTGAAGGTTTCTGTTTAGCAGAGTTCTATTACACCGTCAGTCTTCAAACAGAAAATTAAAGGA
>NW_011220700.1:0-392 GCF_000146605.3 Meleagris gallopavo | reverse complement strand
GACGTCCTGCAGCACGTTGAAGGGGAAGCCGTCCTCGGGGTGCGAGCAGAGCAGCTGCGCCTTCAGAAACGTCGTCCACCGCCGCTGCAGGACCCCGCTCCCCACCCTGGTCCCCCCTGTATGGGCACTGGGGGGTCAGGGCACGGGCAACGGTAGTGCAGCCGCCTCAAGGAGGGAGCCCCCCGAGATGCCCCCCCGTGTCGGTAACAGTGGAGGGCTCTGCAACTCATGCTGCTGCACCAGGATCACACACAGAGCAGCTCAGTTTTGGGGCGGCGCAGGCAAAGCGGCATTCCCAGCAGAAGGGAAATGCGGTGCAGGAGGAGGATAGGTCCTGTGTGCCCTCCAGCAAGGGGGAGTTGGTGAGGAATGGCACTGCAGAGCTGGAAGTG
>NW_011220699.1:0-511 GCF_000146605.3 Meleagris gallopavo | reverse complement strand
TCAATTTACTAGGGCATGAAGAAAATCATTGTTTGTAATTTACTATTTTTTTTCTCTTTTTGGTATTTTTTGTGCTCGGTTTGAATGTTTGAGTGCTGAGGTTCAATTTGTTTTTCCCTGTTTCCTAATTTGCAAAATGCACATTGGCAAGACTTATTAGAAAAGCAGGAATTGGAAGAAAATTCCTTAACGTATAAAGGTGATTCTGTGAGGGTTTTATTAAAATTGGGAAATACGTTAAATATGTAGGTATATTCAAAGCTATTCAGTTGTAGTAGGCTTACTAATCAAGACTGAAAGGTAGTAAGCTCATGAAAAGCTCAAATTTATCCTGTGGAAGCATTCAGTCAGCTCTGTTTTCTGTAGTCAATTCTAAAGAACAGGAACGACTTCAACATGACTTCTTCCTTGATCTCTCCAAACTGATTTGAGTGTAGTTGGAGTATTCAGCTTTTTCTTAAAGGTCAGCTGATTTGCTTACATACCTTATCTGTGCTGTGTTCATTTCTTT
>NW_011220698.1:0-424 GCF_000146605.3 Meleagris gallopavo | reverse complement strand
CTGGGTGGGATGGGGGAAGAGCAGTAGATGTAGTCTACCTTGATTTTAGAAAGGCATTTGATACTGTCTCCCACGACATCCTTATAACACAGCTGAGGGAAGTGTGGGATAGACGAGTGGACAGTGAGGTGGGTTGAGAACTGGCTGAGTGGCAGAGCGCAGAGGGTCGTTGTTGGTGGTGCAGAGTCTGGCTGGAGACCTGTAACCAGTGGTGTCCCCCAGGGGTCTGTGCTGGGTCCGGTCTTGTTCAACATCTTCATCAATGACCTTGATGAGGGGATAGTGGCCACCCTCAGCAAGTTTGCTGATGATACGAAGTTGGGAGGATTGGCTGACACGCCTGAAGGCTGTGCTGCCATTCAGCGAGACCTGGACAGGCTGGAGAGCTGGGCAGTAAGAAACCAGATGAGGTTCAACAAAAGCA
>NW_011220697.1:0-497 GCF_000146605.3 Meleagris gallopavo | reverse complement strand
TAAATTAGTAAGAGCCATGGTATGAACAGATCAGGCTGTAATTTGTTGTGATGGGGAATTTGAGCAGAGGGTCCACAGGCTGTCTCACTGTGGGCCTCTGTGCAAACCTATTCCACAGCATCATGCTCTACCTGCAGTCTAAAGGGAACTCTCAGGTTATCCTAACACTCCTGCTACAACAGAGAAAGATTTCTAGCTTCTTTTCTCTTTTTTTTTAATTGTGACTGTTTCCTATACTTCATCTTGATGAGGCTGCCATGACAAAACAATTAGATGTATTTGCTGAAATTTAAATAGGTTGAATAAGGCAGGAAGGCTTGACGCTTTCTCAGGGGGAGGAACACTCAGAAATTAGAAATCCTTGTTCTCTTTTCTTCCACGAGAAGCAGCCAAGTCAAGCAGAAAGAGAAATGGAGAGAGCTCTCCAGAAGTAGCCATGATTAAATACCAGCTGCTTTGCAGCACTCTGCCCACACAAGCATTATTAGCAATAACTA
>NW_011220696.1:0-400 GCF_000146605.3 Meleagris gallopavo | reverse complement strand
ACAAAATAAAAAAATGTAGAAAAATCACACTGATGAAATAATTATGTCTCCTAAATTTTAATTATATACCAGCCACAAAAATATGATTACTTCGCTGTTTTCACAATAAACTTCTTGTAAATTTTTGGATACTATTATTCTTAAATTTCCTACTGGAGGTCCCTAATTTTTTTTTTATTTAAAAAAAATATTAATTCCCAAAAAATCACATTTGAGTTGTGTTAAAAATGTTAGTTTTTGCTTTGTTTTACGTTTTGATTCAACCTGATCTAGTTTCCATCAGACATGATGAAAATACAGTTTAGACATCAAGCCCTTTGGTTTCTTTAATTCTTACATGTGAAACTAAAAGGAGTTTGTTGTTTTTAATAGGTTAGCTTGGGGGTTGTTAAAATGATTT
>NW_011220695.1:0-500 GCF_000146605.3 Meleagris gallopavo | reverse complement strand
ACAGCAGCCAGTCAGAAGGTGGAAATCCGACACATAGCAGAGGCATCCCTTTTTGATCTAACTAGAAAATGAAAGGATTCATTTTGTTGTGTTTTTTTTGTGTTTTTTTTTTTTAATTAGGATTAAAATGATGGACTGTGACATCAGTTTTAGTGAAGAAAATGCCAGCCTTTGATCATAGAATCATAAAATGGCCTGGGTTGAAAAGGACCGCAATGATCATCCAGTCCAACCCCCTGCTATGTGCAGGGACACCAACAAGCAGCCCAGGCTGCCCAGAGCCACATCCAGCCTGGCCTTGAATGCCTCCAGGGATGATGATGGGCTGGAACAGTGAGATCCAAGATAGAAAGCTTCAGTTGCAGTGTTGATTCTCCCTGGGTTATGTCACTCCGCTTTTATATTCATGCTTCAGTGTACACTGTGAACATTATGCACTCGGAAGAATTAGCTGAGCCACCCTGAAGCTAGATTTTAAAGGATACCAGATGGTATGTTCA
>NW_011220694.1:0-515 GCF_000146605.3 Meleagris gallopavo | reverse complement strand
CAAGAGAGAGAGAAAAGCCTTGACGTTAATAGTGATTACAGACTCACCAAGCTGTCAAATACCCAGAACAGCTCTGTGCACCCTTTTCTACGGAAACTAAATGTTCAAGTGAAAGGTGTATTTCAGTCACTCCTGTCCAATCCCACTTTTTTTCTGCAATGATTGGTAACTTTTTTCACATGTGCTTTTTTTGGCATGAAGTATTTTCTTTTTCTGCTTCTACTCTTCTTTTTTTTTTTTTAATCATCATCTATAAACAGAACTCATCTTTCTCTTTTACTCTCCAGATACATCAGAATTAAGAGACCCTCAACATTTCAAAATTTAGTCGCGAGTTTCCTACTTGAAGTCCATAAATGGTGTTAATTTAATGGACATTTCAGATAAAAGAGGGATCACAAACACTTCTTACACGTGAACGGAACTCTCTTGATTCTGCAGTTAATTTTTTTTTTAAGTTGCACTCTTGTACTTACAATTAACACACGACCAATGTCATAATTTTCTTGCTCCTC
>NW_011220693.1:0-538 GCF_000146605.3 Meleagris gallopavo | reverse complement strand
AAATACCAATAGTTCATTTAGATTGTTGTTCCCTACTTTTACTAAGTGTCATATTGTGGGTAACAACACAGTTTGCTCTTCTTGCCAACCTGTGCCATAGCAAGAGTAGTTATAGTTTATTTCCATTTCTAACAGCCACAAAGAATGCTGGAAGCTAGAGAATCTCAGGAGCAACTTCACTGCAGCCATATATTGGGAACAGCTAATTTAGATATTGCTGTACAAAGCCACGAGGCCTTTCACAGACTCTGTCCTACATGTCATCTCTTATCAGTGGAAGATTAACTTCCATTTCTCAACAAATTGTGGTAACAACCTTTATTATCATTACCTTGTTTTTTTTGTTGTTTGTTTGGGGTTTTCGTTATTTTAAGTTTTCAAGTTACATGTCTCTCAAGATAGTGAGAGGCCCTCTGTAGAATATCAGCCACCACAGTTTGCCATTACATCCACTCTTGACATTCTATGTTGGTCTTTAAAATAAAATAAGAACTTAATGAACAGATTACCTGAAAATTTAAGCCATATGGAGTTGTTC
>NW_011220692.1:0-503 GCF_000146605.3 Meleagris gallopavo | reverse complement strand
CCTTGAATATCCTAGGAAGTCTGAAATATCATTTATGTCTATGCTTAGCAACCAATTCAGCCTCCAAAATTCTTATGCCTTGCTCAGCATTTGCAGCGTTGCCTTTTATTCAAGCACTGTACCTTAAACCATGGTTTCTGCCTTAACAGGTGGAGATTTTGAATGCTGTAGTCATGTCTTAAATTCAATAGCTTTTTCATAGAGGGATGCTTTAGAAATCGCCTAAATTCTGCTTCCATAGGCCATCATTTGAGACCAACACACTGAGGGACACACATGTATTATTCACCATATACAGATGATGTTTCCTAATGTTACTGGTATTAAATATCAATGATAGTGTGCAATGATAAATTCCCTATTAAAAATACAATTCATTTTGTCTTGATTTCAAATAACATTTTCCTTTTTTTTCCCAGTTCTGCAAGATTAAAGTCTTTTGTGCATGACTAAGTCATTTATGATTCAATATTTTATTTGTTCGAAATTAAAATAACAATTCA
>NW_011220691.1:0-355 GCF_000146605.3 Meleagris gallopavo | reverse complement strand
ACTAAAATATATATCCATCTTAGAAAAAATAGTTTTTGTGTGGAATATTTTGTGATTAGTATTTACAAGTTATCACAGTGCTATTTCTGGGTAACTGGGAAAAACATAGAAATGCCATCACAACTATCAAACACAACCTTCTTGCCAGAGTTCAGCAGAGATATCTGCTTCTCTTGAGCAGATTTACATGTAGAACATTAATGCCATTTGCTAGACATTTTCTTTCTTCTTATTTTTTTGTGTCTTTTTTTTGTTGTTTGTTTTGTTTTTTTTTTTTACTAAACAACCAAACTTCAAAATTCTTTCCTATGATACTGATCTTCTTCCTCATTTATTTATTTATTTATTACTCCAT
>NW_011220690.1:0-514 GCF_000146605.3 Meleagris gallopavo | reverse complement strand
CACTTCCTCAGCTTTGTTATAAGGATGTCGTGGGAGACAGTATCAAACGCCTTTCTAAAATCAAGGTAGATTACATCTACCGCTCTTCCCCCATCCACCCAGCATGTGACAGCATCATAGAAGGCCACCAAGTTGGTTGAGCACGACCTCCCCTTGGTGAACCCATGCTGACTACTCCTGATAACCTCCTTTTCTCCCAGCTGTCTGGAGATGGTGTCCAGCACAAGCTGTTCCATCACCTTTCCAGGGACGGAGGTGAGGCTGACAGGCCTATAATTACCCGGATCTTCCTTCTTGCCCTTTTTTGAAGACCGGAGTGACATTGGCTATCCTCCAGTCTTCAGGGACCTCCCCTGTTGTCCAAGACCTCTCAAAAATGATGGAGAGCGGTTCGGCAATGACCTCCGCCAGCTCTCTCAGCACACGTGGATGCACCCCATCAGGTCCCATGGACTTGTGGACCTTAGTACTGCCTAGGCGCTCACGCACATCCTCTTTCCTGACTAAAGGGAAG
>NW_011220689.1:0-526 GCF_000146605.3 Meleagris gallopavo | reverse complement strand
CTATTGACCTAACACTATGTCAGGAATATCAGAGAGCTACATTACCTTTTTGTATTGTTTTTTTTGTTTATTTGTTTTTTGTGGTTTTTTTTTTTTTTCAGATTAAAATACTGCTTGAGGCTTCTAGAAAGCAGAACTATGTAACTTCTATAACACATCTGCCACTATCTTTATTTTCTTGCTTGGAAGGCATTTAACTGTTCATTGTATGCCACCTGGGCTTACCTTGCACTACTCCAGCTATGCTATGAGTTAGAATTACTTATTTCTGCATAGGTGGTTCTTTTTTTTTTCCGTGTGTTTCTAGTCATCAACAAAATGAACTGATAAAAAAGATTCTTCTGTTGTGTGAGCGATCAGTGTAGTGCTAACTCCCCTTCCTTTGTGAAGCAAAGATTCACAGACACTTCTACAACTGGTCAACAAGCAAACAGGTTTGGAAGAACATGTCCAAAAGACTTAATATGTTTCACACTGAGCAGAAAATAACTTCCTAATCTACTTCTTAGAGTGTAAATTATTTTTA
>NW_011220688.1:0-508 GCF_000146605.3 Meleagris gallopavo | reverse complement strand
CTGGAGAGAAGATGATCAGATGTCCACCCAGAAGTCAGCTGAGCACCACTGCACAGAGCCAAAGGTGCCCGGCTGGCCTGCTGCCTCCTCAGCCCTGAACCACCCCTGCTTTGGAGCTCTTGGGTGCTACAGAAGCTCCATTCCTGAAGCTGATTAAGTTACGATAAAGGAGGCAGCGGATCCACTCAAGGAGCCAGCTCGTGGGCTAGGGAGAAGAGACAAGCCCTATTCGTACCATATCCAGACTAACCCCATCTGGTCTTTGCTTCAGTTCACGTTAGCAATTTTCCCCTGGATGCATTTTTCAGCCAAGAGGCTCACTGACCTTCTGGGAGATGGGGACCGTGACATTTTCCTCTTAGGTGACCTGGGTTTTTTAGGTGACCGTGTTCCACTCCTGCTTCTTCTACGCCGTCTTTCTCTGCAGGAAAGAATCATTAAAGCTTTTTTTTAAGCTCCAAATACATCTGTGGCTCCAGAATTAGTTCCAAATGTAGTAAATATACAA
>NW_011220687.1:0-533 GCF_000146605.3 Meleagris gallopavo | reverse complement strand
TTGGTATTCCTACTTTTTTTTTTTTTTTTTTAGGGTAAGAGAATATGGCAGCCACATGCAGCCAGAATCCCAGCTCTAAGGAGGGTCAGAAAGAAGCAGGACAGGAGAAGCCTGCAATGATGGGGATTCTTCACATTCCTCTCCAGCCTGGTAGGACGATTTAGGGATTAAAATCCATGACAACAAAGACAGAGAAATAACGCAGCTTTCCAAGACTTGGAGAGCCATTAAATATAACAACCTGCAGCATGCAGAAAGCTGGGAGATACCAAGCTGGGCTCAGCAGTGAAATCACTGCTCATGGGTGGTGCCCACTGGGGTTCAGAGAGAATAAATCCAGCCCTAATAATCTATCATGTATTTGAGGAACCCGGAAAAACAGGCTTTTCTGTTAGGTTTTGTCTTCACTGCTAGAAAAAGGTGTGTTCCTCTTGTGAAACAATCAGTGCGTGTTAACTCACCTGTTAGTAAAATCCTGGGGGAAACAGTTTTATGAAGAGATATAGAAATAGGGCTAAGTCAGCACGGGCAGA
>NW_011220686.1:0-419 GCF_000146605.3 Meleagris gallopavo | reverse complement strand
ATTCCTTTTTTTTTTTTTTTTTTTTAAGTATTTTTGGGTTTTGTTTCCAATATTAAGTTATTTTAAATTGTGGTTGAAGCAATAGAAATTGAAATATGGATTGTGCATGACTGTGTCTTGAGTGTAAAAAATATTGCAGTTTGAAACTTGGACCTAAAGTATTGCAAATAAAAGTTATAAATACCAGTGGAGTGTGTGAACTGCAGCTTTTCCTATATGTTCTGCTGATACTTTTTGACAAAAAATGTCAGGGATGGATAAAGATTACCAACCTCAATCATCTGCCCTTAGGAAGACTTCATCTGTTTGCCTGTGTGAAAAACTTTCAGCTTTCACCTGTGCCACCAGAACATCATGTTACGAAGCAGGATTGACGTTGTCTAAGCCTGTACTTACCCTCTCCTGCTAGAGCTTCTTGT
>NW_011220685.1:0-421 GCF_000146605.3 Meleagris gallopavo | reverse complement strand
TGATGCACTGCTCCATCAGTTACAGCTGTATCGTGCTGGGATGGCTTCAGGCAGCAGAGCCACAACCCCAGCAGAGCTGAAAGCAGCCCTCAGTTTGAGAATTACTCTGCCCCCCCACAGCAGGAGGAGCCCAGGTTTCCACCTACGTGTCATCTGTGTCTATGGACTCCCCCCGGGCAGCCCCACCCTGGATGGACTCCATGGCAGTGGAGTAAAGTGCCTTTTGCCCCACGGGACGCTTCTCATCCGACGTGCTGTGCGCTCCCTCAGACTGCCGCTCCCGTTCTTGCTGATCTATGTTATGGACACCGAGCAGCAGGCTGTAGTCCATGATTTTAAAGCTTTCCAAAACCTGCAAGTTAGTAGAGAATTTAAGAGTAAGGACAAAAAGGCGCAAGTCAGCAGTCCAAACAAAGCAAGA
>NW_011220684.1:0-495 GCF_000146605.3 Meleagris gallopavo | reverse complement strand
ACAGTTTTTCTAATCAATATGTGAATGAGCATTAGTGCTACCTCAGAGCACTTTTCTGGTTTATCAGCTAAGTAGCTTTAAGTTCAAGGGCCCTAATCCTGCAAACCCTGCCTATCAAATAGACACTGTTGAACTGATATGAATTCTATTCTCAAATACAGAAATCAAAATGTTGAAAGATAGACAAAGATGTGCTTTTACTGATTTTCTTTGTAATATACAGCTTCTTTTATTTGCCCCTCAGCAACGGAGGGTCTCAATAAAAAAAAAAACAATTTTTTTTAGTCAACAAGCGTAAACTGTTTCAAGGTACTATCTATGATATTCCTTATTTACGATGTAATTAGATGTACCGTTTATAAGGTTCTAGTAAACAAGCAAATGCAGATTAAATGTGTTTTATAGAAAAACATTCCTTCACTTCAGAACGAAGTCATGTATATGTAAGGAGAAATAGAATTACAGTATAGTCACTCCTGGCATTCTGATTCTGTC
>NW_011220683.1:0-550 GCF_000146605.3 Meleagris gallopavo | reverse complement strand
GAAAAACAAAACAAAACAAACTAACCAAGCAAACAAAAAGCCCCACAGTCTGGTCTAGCAGAAATCAGTCATCATGCTAATCAGAGCAATCTCATCAATGATTTGTGGGGGTTTTGTTTTAAACTCTCTGGTGAAATACCCCTAGTTGTTTTTTTTTTTTTTTTTTTTTTCTTAATTTATTGTGTATTATAATGTATTAGAGTCAAACAAACTCTTAATTCCAAATGTGAAAGAGTGTTTTTTTAAGAGAGCATCCCACCTGCAGCTGCTAATCAAAGACATTGCCCTGAAACCCCCAAAATTTCAGATCATTTCTAGGGAGAGACATAGTTCCCTAATGACTCTCACTGCACAGAAATATCAGAAGAACGAATTGAACCCACATCATCATCATATATCGTAAGAACTAAAACCACATTCGGATTACTACAGAGTTACTCTAGATGTTGATTAATACATTTTGTAGCACAGACAAAACAAAACACAAAAATAACAACTAAACAATAACAACAACAAAACTGTGTTCTCTCATACCTATGAGAGTGGCTTT
>NW_011220682.1:0-509 GCF_000146605.3 Meleagris gallopavo | reverse complement strand
CTTTCAGCATGCACACTGCGTTCTGATGAGACTTCTTTTAGCAGATAATATATTAAATTTGTTCCGTGCATTTGATGCATTGTCAGACATCCTTTTGCTGCTGCACGAAAGCTGTTGAACAGCTCTGGATCACCTCGCCTTTACTTGGATGTGCTTGGTGGAGATACTGGCCTGGCAGGAATTGGCTCCGCAGGGGTAACTGTCTGTGTGCTGACTCTTACTCAGCAATGGCTGAGGAACTTCTGGTGGCTTAAAGAAGGTGGTTTCTGTGCTTTTTTCTGGGCATTGTTTCTGTCTTACAGCCCAAAAGAAGCCAGGGCTTGTGGTTGCAAGAAATACGGAAACTTTCTTTTGATTTGCTTGTAGGGCAGTTGGAGACAATGATTTTTTTTTCAGAATAAAACCAAACCAGAAAGATGTCTGTGGGTTGAGATTTTTTCCTTTTATTTTTAATTGATTTTATTTTTGAAGTAGAACAATTGTTTTAATTGCTGCTTAGTCTTAGAGGT
>NW_011220681.1:0-592 GCF_000146605.3 Meleagris gallopavo | reverse complement strand
AAATTGAATACTTTTAAAGATCTGAGCCATGGATGAGAACCACTTTTTCATTCTGAATTTATTAAGCATCCAGCTCCACCTGTGGAAACTCTTGCTTCACTGGGGACTTTTGGAAATTCCTTTCATTGCTGTTGTCAATTATGGTTCAAGTCATGGCTTACTGTTATTTGAAAGTAATTATGTATTTAATAGATTAGCTTCAGAAAACCCCGGTTGCTATGAAAAATAAGGAAACTGGTGGCTAGCTGCCAAAATATTTGGCATCCACGAGAATTTAAAATTTTTCCTTGGTATATCTTTGGCAAGTGTGATAGGAAATAGTAATGGTTGAATTGGATTCAGAATTTTTTTAAGTAATTGATTTGATTTTAAAATATAAAAAATGATTTTTATTTATTTTATTTTTTAACTTAGGTACTCAGGATGCCCTCTGTTGCATGGTGGATGGTTGCTCTTCAAACTGTTGTGTGATTAGGAATGTCAATGCAGAGGGCAGATATGCTGAAATCAGGAAAGATATCTAAGAAGACATTTGAGAGCTCCTCTACTTGTGGTAAGGAGAAGTTGTACAGCATCTGCTTCAGCAAACATA
>NW_011220680.1:0-544 GCF_000146605.3 Meleagris gallopavo | reverse complement strand
ATTCAGGCTATGACAAATAACATTATTTAAGCACAGCCTTTGGTTTGTCTTACAATGTCGCCATCCCACATAAAAAAAGTGTTGCCAGTTATAAGAACACACATTATTCAAAAATCTTCTATATGTATTTTCATTAAATACATTGAAAAAAATATTTAGTGCTTTAATGGGAATATATATAACACTGCAACATAGGCCAATTATGAAAGAAATATAGATTTGAATTATTGTTACTGTGCAGAAGTAAAGGTAAAAGTGATTGACAAAATTATTTATACATATTCAGAGTTAAAAGGTAGTTTTGTTCCAGAATTACTATAAATGAGCTTTCCACTGCTTCAGAGTTGAGGTGTTGTTTTTCGTGGTTTTGTTTTTTTCTTCTGGATTTGAAGCTATTATTGTGACCAGAAAGAAGGGAGGGAAATTATACACAGTCATACAAATAGGATCAAAATTTGTTCCATTTGAACTTTAGCCTATGAACTAAATAAGATACAGATTAGCTCAGGCTACAAATCTGAGCAGACATAGGAAATGTCAGCAA
>NW_011220679.1:0-478 GCF_000146605.3 Meleagris gallopavo | reverse complement strand
CTTTACCAATATAATTGGATACTGACAGATAAATATTTACAGCACTGATATTAGACGAATGTACAGTGGACATTCTCCTCCAGCTGGAAAAAAGTTTCCTTTTTTTTTTTCTTTCTATAATTTTTTATTACCTGTTAGATACAACTCTGATTTCCAAGTTTATAAGTGTTTACAGACATACTAATTAATAGTATTTGCATTATTAATCTCTCTGTTCAGTAATGAATATAATGCCAAAGAATATATCTCTTTTGCAACAGAATGAGGTGTTGCCATAAAACAGAATAAAATGTGCATTCTCTTAGTTGAATCAAGAAAGAGTTCCAGAGTATATCTTGAGGCTTTCGTGGATTAAATCTATTATGTAAGTAGTCACCTGTGAATGGTTTCTACAAAAATTGGTGAAGGGCATTTATCATTCTTCAATTAAAATGTCAAATCTAATTAGACTTCTCTTCAACACATTGTATCTTATCAC
>NW_011220678.1:0-441 GCF_000146605.3 Meleagris gallopavo | reverse complement strand
TTCATTAGCTTCCTATGCCCTATCACAGGTACAGCCATGAGCACGGGAGGTGTGTGAACCCTGGGCTCCCCAGCAGCACCAGAGCAAAGCTGAGATGCACAGGTGGCAGCAGACAGGCAGCAGCTCTTACTATGCATTATGTCCGCAATACACAACTGTGCTTTTTTTTCTTTTTTTTTTTTCCCCTAGTTATTTTTTTTCCTTTTAAGCACAATACATGTTTTATCAGGAATATCACAGCTATTATTTCTGAAGTGTTTACATTAAGTAACACTAGTGTCGAGTCAAAAAGAAAAGCTAAGTAAACGCAGGCAGTTTGGTTTTTCTGAGCCCTTTTTATAGGACTTAGTTTTTGAATGAGTGGAGGCTTCCTCTAATCCCCAGAATGTAAGGCTGATATCGCAGGTTACGGTCCTCAAGGTGATGGTCCAAGGGCTCCTC
>NW_011220677.1:0-413 GCF_000146605.3 Meleagris gallopavo | reverse complement strand
CCTTCACACTTCTGAATCCAAAGGCAGGAAGGAGGCGGACCGTTCCGTTTGCACTGAAGAACAGAACATTCGAAATCCAATGCACTACTTATTGCTAGAAAGGAAACCTTCATTTCCTTCTCTTATTATTTTGGTCATTATTTTTCGTGCTGCAGTTGATGTGAGTATGTAACGAGGTGGTTCTCGGGGGCTTTGAGTTTCTTTGCTTTTAATGAGATTTAAATGTAAGGACTTGTGGACCTATCTGAAGAATGTTATTGCAGATTTTATGAATTTGGTGCTTTTTTAGGTCCCGTTCCTTTTAAAGAGGACAAAGAATGTTGGGTTTGTTTGTTTATTCGTGGGAAACATTCTTTTTGTTATTTTTTTTTTTTTTTAAGAACTGCACTGGACCAAACTGCTGAATTGAAAGG
>NW_011220676.1:0-406 GCF_000146605.3 Meleagris gallopavo | reverse complement strand
TTTTAGGTACAGGCATCGGCAAGATGAACTCCACTGGAGCAGGGCTCCCTGCTGTCATCCTCTTGTTGTGTCCCAAGTTGTGTGTTGACTTCCTTATATCTGTACAGAACTCCAGACAGAACTGCCTACATTAATTCTTCAGAGATAAGCTCAGACAATTTTGTCCCAGTAGATTCTGTTCTCATACAGCTTCTACTAGATTATTTCGGTCAACTAACTGAACAAAGTTTTCCATCCTTTTCAATTATTCTATTTTTTTCAGAGATGTTATTTATACAGCAGTGTACACAGCGTTTTGCAGTAAGTAGGTACATTGGGCAAAGAACAGTGTCCTCTCAGTAGTATTTGCAGCAAGAAATGAATAAGGTACAGAACAAAACAGTAAGGAGGCAAGGTCATTGCAGTT
>NW_011220675.1:0-446 GCF_000146605.3 Meleagris gallopavo | reverse complement strand
AACGAAAATGTATATTTCAGTTCTCTAGTCCAGTGACAGTGGGCTCAGACACTTTGTTAAATCATTTTTAGATGTTACCACTGTATTCCCATTTCTCCTTAAGTTATTCATTTGTTCCAGCACTCCTTTTGGCAAGCATTTTACTTGCATAATCTGTTGGATCAGCTCTTCACTGATTTTGAACTTTTTATTCTTTTTTTTTTCCTTCAGCATAAGGAAGAGCTGAGTAAAAATTTTAGTCCAGAAATATCTTCCCCTTTTTTGGATTTTGGATTTTGGGTGCCCATTAACTCTAGCACAAATTGATTATACTTAGTGCTTCATAGAATTTATTTGCTAACCCAGAGGTTCTTCTCTAATCTTGTCCAGCTTCCAGGGGGCTGAGCTACTTCTGCTGCTGCAGTGTCATTCCTTCTGTCCTCTATTCCTCACTCTGTACTTTCATG
>NW_011220674.1:0-482 GCF_000146605.3 Meleagris gallopavo | reverse complement strand
TGACAATTTAAACTAAGCTTCCTTAAAACGGGTGTATTGAGAAGAATATTCCAGCTACGTGTAGTAGATTTAACTGTTTTATTACATAACTGAAAATTAAACAAAAGAACTTACAAAGAAACAGCATTCATGCTCAACTTGTTGGAGTTCTCTTTAGTAAAGTAAAACCAAGTGATGCTTTATAATTTTGCCACTATTAAGACAGTGTACATGATTTTTGTCAACCTTATTTCTAACAATGAATTATCTTTTGCTTCATATCTTAAGAACAGGAAACCAACATTTACATGTTAATTACAAAAATCTGAATAGAAAGCATTCCAAGGCAACATTATCACATTTACTGACTTATGTAAACTAATTCAAAGATAAATAAAATGCTTTAGTTTCATTTCTTTGCATTGTTTGTACTAAAAAGAATTTTAATGCTTTTTCCAGCATTTGAGGTATATTTATATGCTGTAATCTCAAACAAATTTCTG
>NW_011220673.1:0-525 GCF_000146605.3 Meleagris gallopavo | reverse complement strand
ATATTTCTAGTCTAATTGTCATCCTGTGTCCCTGAGTAGCAGTGCAGCTGTTAGTTTTTAATGCTCTGGCAATTGGAGCAGAATTTGCATTTTACTACTGCTTGATTTTGTGATGCAGGATTTCTGTTTTATAAGACAATCAGATTCTCTGGAACAAGATGACTACTTTTTTTTTTTCCTAAATTTCTTTTTAATGCTTGTGATGGAAAAATCCCAGACCAAATGTTTGAAATAGTGTTTAATTTTGATGTGTTAATCCCCTGTGGTGTTTGTCCCTTTCAGACCCGATTTCACAGTATTTAGCTTAAGTTCAACTATAAATTCAGCTCTTTCATTATTCATTCCTTTGGTACAGAGAGTCACTAACGCTTTTCATATGTTTCTCTGTCAGGAAGTGTTTGAAAAGGAACAGTCTATATGTTCAGCGGAAGAGCAACCAGCAGAAGATGGAGTAAGTTAAGAACAAATGTTCTTCTTGCCTAACTGAAAGCAACTCTCTTGAGTTGCTCATCTTGCATTTCTCAA
>NW_011220672.1:0-400 GCF_000146605.3 Meleagris gallopavo | reverse complement strand
GGGAAGAAGCTTGATGTGGCCCTGTCTGTTAGAGATCTGTCCAGCAAAAGAGATCCTTAAGAGGACAAAATGCTTTTTGGGCAAATGCCAACATATTTTTGCCATTCAATAAAACATCTTATGGTTTGAAGCTGGAAGGAAGACATATCAGTCTTTAACTGTGAAGGACTGCTGCTACATGCCAGTGTGTGCTGAAGATCTGTAGTTTGTGTTAAGCACTATTACCATGGCAGAGCAAGGGAACAGCACATGTTTTAGATATGACAAACATTTGTGTGCCTTTTTCACAGCAGAGAATGTCACAGCTGAAATTAACTTCTCATGCCCATTGTGTTTGGTGTTCTCTGCTACAGTCAGCTGAACCAAACCAAATCTGAGGTGCAGTTTGGAGACTTTGTTT
>NW_011220671.1:0-502 GCF_000146605.3 Meleagris gallopavo | reverse complement strand
TTGCACCACACACGAGGTTTCTCAGGTCACTGTGACAACCCGGTGCACCGGAGTCTGGAATTTACTGTAACATCAAAACAAATGAAGAGTTGTTCCCCTGGAGGAATTCTTGGCCTGGATCACTGTCGAAGCCTGTTAAAGGTTTGAAAAGAAAACCAAGGAGCTTCCCACAACATCCCAAGATTCCAGCTGCTCACTGTAACATTTTAAAGCCAAAATCCCAGCTACCACAGTCGAGCCACTCCACTTCTCCACAAAATGCAGCTACCATCAAAGCAAAGTTTCCTTTTGAAAGCTACTGAATTCAGTAGATACCAAGAAAGCAACTTCCCTCCTCCTTCAGAGGAACAGTAAAGTTCTATTTCTTCCACTGAAGTCTGACAAATCGGACTAGAAGGAGCTTAAGCACACACAAAACAGCTCACAACCAAAATATCACAACAAATAACTGAACTGCTAGGAAAATGTGGGTGTTCCTAAATGTTTGTGGCTTCCAAGCATC
>NW_011220670.1:0-459 GCF_000146605.3 Meleagris gallopavo | reverse complement strand
AGTCTTTTTGTAGTAGTTGTTGATAGATATAGAAATGTGGTTTCCTCTTACCCACAAAAAAATATCTTTATGAATACCTAAGAAGATTTTTTCCCAAAATGAACATTTCAAAGAGTCATTGCCATACATTCAACCAGTGCTGTTGAGTTGACTGCTAGAAGTAGATGAGGAAATAATCTATTGAAGAGTTACTAAAGTATAGTGTAGTGGAGCATAATTCTGTTGACACTTGTGCTAGGTTATGCACCTACTACCTATATAATCAACAGTTAGTGACTTTGGTGAACTATGTTGCTTGCCAACGTGTTTCTAAAAGAGGATGGATGGTGATAGAGTACGAAATGGTTTTGACACATTAAATAAATGGAGATGCTGCCTGAAAAATAAATAAGCAATGTTTACAATATCGTGGATGGCTAGAGAAGGGGAAGAGGGAGCAACTGATCACTCAAGGACAGC
>NW_011220669.1:0-326 GCF_000146605.3 Meleagris gallopavo | reverse complement strand
TTAAGCAATGAGATGCTCTTTGTCTGTGCCTTCACCTGTGGCTGTGTTATGCTGTCAAGTTGTCAAGTTTGTGTCTTTTTTTTTTTGTCCATATTTTTTCTTACATGATTAGTCAGTAGTAGATATTCCCTGGCAATGCTGGCACTTTTTAATGGTAATGGAGTCTATTTATTTCCCCTTAAATCTTCTGTAGAACAGAGAATTCAATTCTCCACTCTAACTACAAAATTTGTGAGTTGTATGTGTTCCCTGGGGGAGTGCATATGTTGTGAGTACCAGGCTTTTAAAGTATGACATTTGTACTAGAATTTTGGTAAAATTCAATG
>NW_011220668.1:0-402 GCF_000146605.3 Meleagris gallopavo | reverse complement strand
GGAGGAACTTGCTCTGAAATCACCCAATTCAGTCCTCTTCCCCCACACACATACAGACAGCGCTTAATCGTAGCTGACACATATTGCTGCTGCAGGGACTGCTTTATTATTCAGACCAACCTAAATAGAACTAAAAAAAAAAAATAAAATAAAAAAATCCCAATCATCAGTCCCAGACCAGGTTCTGAAAAATAAATCAGGATTCGTCAGCTCATTTTATGCTTGGTAAGAAGGGGACAGATGAATCTACCTTGTATCCTTCTGTCTTTCATAATTCATAGCCAGGTGTTGAGCTGTCCTCAAGGGAAGGATCCTTCAGGGCTGAGATACTGAGGTATTACAAAGCAGCTTATGTTGAGGCTGCTTGTGATTTATGCGCTGTATGATCAGCCAGAATCAGTC
>NW_011220667.1:0-326 GCF_000146605.3 Meleagris gallopavo | reverse complement strand
TTCTCTGTCTATACATTTGCTATTTTATCTGTATCATCCTGTTTTACTGCTGTGGAAGAAATCCAGGCTAACAGCTCTTTTTTCATTTCATAACGAATGGCATAATTAAGACTTAATTAGAAGCATATGAATAAGGAAATGGCATGCCACCCAGGACTTTAAATGTAATACCATTCAATTGCTCAAGTACAGCACTCTCCTGAAAAAAAGAAAAAAAAAGAAAGAAAAAAAAAGAAAATAAAAGAAAAAAGAAAAAAAGAAAAAAAGGAAAAATCTTAAACCCACAAGCTTATTTCAAGCTGGATAGCTGGGTCTTTTCAGAATGA
>NW_011220666.1:0-359 GCF_000146605.3 Meleagris gallopavo | reverse complement strand
GGAGGTGTTTACTGAGAGGATCCAGGAGAAGAGCTTCACATTTCAAAATTCTGCATTATAACATTTTCTTGTTTCTTGTGGCTACAATGTTAGCCATTAAATGCCTCTTCTCATAACCATAAAAATTAAGACTTAGTTTTGTTCGTTTTACAGGGATTCTGGGATTGAGAATAACAACCGTCATAATTAACTCTGAGAAAAATATAATACTTAGTTTTAGAAACTAAATGGCAACACATTGTATTGATATTTAACCGTAACACTGAACCACACTCCACTGTGCTGAATATGTAAGCAGATTTCGTCATCCTATTTCAAAACTAGCAGCCATCTCATCTCTCTACTCCTCTGCTGATTAC
>NW_011220665.1:0-398 GCF_000146605.3 Meleagris gallopavo | reverse complement strand
GGACTCAAAGCCCTCTATGCCCACTTCAGAAGGTGGCACTGAGCTGGAGTTACAAATTCCTGAACTACCTCTTGACAGCAATGAATTTTGGGTCCATGAGGGTTGTATTCTCTGGGCCAATGGGATCTACCTGGTCTGTGGCAGGCTCTATGGGCTGCAGGAAGCTGTGGAGATTGCAAGAGAGATGGTGAGTACTGAAATTTACTATGGTTCTTTTTTTTGTGCTTGTTTGCATTAAGTACACCATTTGAAATGTTGTTTTCTTGTTCTTCTCTCATCTTAAACGATCATCTTTCGTTTGTAAATAAATCTCTAGTGATGCCCTTCAGATGGCCTTCTTTAGATTTCTGCCACACCTACCTGATCAGACAGAATTTTTGAGCCTCAAAAACCTAGAT
>NW_011220664.1:0-349 GCF_000146605.3 Meleagris gallopavo | reverse complement strand
CTTATCAGAATGGATTAATGAACCAGAACAAAATGGATACCAGCTTGCCAATGTTTTATTGGGATGAGGATTTGCTACAATTTTTAATTGGGAAAAAAAATCAGGTTAAAAAAGAAAAAAAAAGAATTTTTTCTTCCAAATCTCCAAAATCTAAAACATGTATTAGGATTTTTTTTTTTTTAATTCTGATAGCTCATCTGTTTTCCAGTGATTTTTCTTTCTTTTTTCTGCTTTAGTGTTGATGGGTTCTAAAACTGTTTTTCAGATGTTGCCAGATTTTTCTACCATCAGAGATTTGTGAGAGGTCAGATACACCATGGAAAGAGAATGGGTCAGATGAGCCATGGCA
>NW_011220663.1:0-346 GCF_000146605.3 Meleagris gallopavo | reverse complement strand
GCTCCTGCAGATCCTCAGCCAGAGGGGCTCCTTTTGGCTGAGGACATCAACCCCTGTAATTGCAGGAGGAGCCACCAGGACACACAGTCAGTGAGTAGTAGGTCCCTGTCACACCCTTCCAGGGAGAAGGTGCTCTCCCTGTTAAGCGATCTCACAAATGTTCTTCTGCTCCTTCCTGTGTAGGAACAGCAGCTGCAGCTCCTCTGCTCACTACTCAGCCGTCTTCTACAGAGAGGACACAGTGGCTGTCCTGATCCCTGAAGGCAGGGACCTGGGCCTGGCATTCCCCAGGCTTTCAGTATGGGCTGGGAGCAGTGCCAGTCCTGCAGCGCAGCAAAGGGCAGAA
>NW_011220662.1:0-408 GCF_000146605.3 Meleagris gallopavo | reverse complement strand
GGTGGCAGCAGATGCTCTCTTGGCCCTCTTTGCCTGAGGAGTGGGGGATGCTCGGGCAGCCCCAGGAGACCCTTGTGCCATGCTGGAAGTTCACATCACTTCTTTCAGTGCTGTGTCCTCAGGATCTCTGCAGCTCCCTGCTTTGAACCAGTAATGAATTTCTGAGCCAGGGAAATATTGTAAAAGAACATCGAATCCGGAGATAAAATCTGGCCGAGGTGCTGGCTCTCACTCATGAAGAAATACTTGGGAATGCAATAACTTTGTGTTTGTTTCTCACTGGAAAGGTTACGTAAACAACAGCCTTAGTCTGAAGCCTGGAAAATCTAGTTCTCTTTTTTGTTAGACATTTGACATTTTAAAGATAGCCAATATACATGCAGACACAGAAGAGCTGTAGGGAAGTAT
>NW_011220661.1:0-392 GCF_000146605.3 Meleagris gallopavo | reverse complement strand
TTCCAGTGCTCCGTCACCCTCACCGTGAAGAAGTTCTTACGCCATTTGTGTGAAACTTCCTATGCTGCGTTTCCCCTCGTCCTGTCTCCACGTACCACTGAAAAGAGACTGGCCTCACCACTATGGCCGCCACATCTCAGATATTTATAAACCTGGATCAGGTCTCCTCTCAGTCTTCTTTCTCAAGGCTAAACAGACCCAGCTCACTTAGCCTTTCTTCATAGGGGGAGATGCTCCAGGCCCTTCACCATCTTTGTGGCCCTCCGCTGGACTCTTTCCAAGAGATCCCTGTCTTTTTTGTACTGGGGAGCCCAGAACTGCACACAGTACTCCAGATGAGGCCTTACCAGGGCAGAGTAGAGGGGGAGGATCACCTCCCTCGACCTGCTGGA
>NW_011220660.1:0-436 GCF_000146605.3 Meleagris gallopavo | reverse complement strand
CAAGAACACAAGAGTACAGAAATCAGATATCTGTACAAACTTTTTCAATCTTTCCCTTCAATCTCAACATTTCTTTATCCTTTTCCTGACTACTTCCTCTCCACAGTAGTATCCCCTAGCCTTGACACTGGTTTCTTTACTTCTTGGTCTGCATTTCTGTTCCCCATTCAGCCGCTGCAGTCTTCCAAAATCTACTTATTCCAAAATCATTACTTTCAGGGACTGCTTCCCGGGCAAATTCTTGCCCAATCATTGAAAGAAAAGAAAAGAAAGAAAAAAAAATAGAGAAATAAAAAACTATTTTGAAAACAGATGGGCTCCCTGTTACTTATGCATTCTACCTTCACCTCACGTTTTTTAGGATAATGAAGCTCTTAGCTTCATCAGCGCACTTCCACACCTGCAGTTTTAAGCGAAAAGAAGCAGCAGCAAACAC
>NW_011220659.1:0-559 GCF_000146605.3 Meleagris gallopavo | reverse complement strand
AGATGAGTAAGTGTGAAAAATGTGTCCAGCAGAAATAACGTTAGGTAAATCAGTTTCAGTTCACTGGAAAGGATGCAAGAGCAAATATCAGTTATTTTTATAATAAAACTACTAATTCTGCTTTATTAAATAAACCCAATTTAAAACAAAACCAGCCCCAAATGGTCATTATGGTTCATCTTGTCTAGTTCTGCTTTTCAACAAGTATCTATTGCTCTGTGGTACCTGGGTGTAAAATGTGTTGTTCTGGCAATCAGTGCTTCAGAATGTACAGTATATGGATGCTTTAAGTTAATCTCATGAGCCTCAGAGCAGCTGGTCCTTACTACACAATGCACTACTGACATCTGTCTCTTCTGGTTAGAAAACCAGGCTTCTTTTTTCTTTTTTTTTTTAATTATAAATATATATTTTTAGTAGTGTGTGTGCTACCAGCTCTCTAAGTATGGGGAACAATCATCATGTTTTCAAATGGATCATAATGGCAGCTGTATATGCAAAACAGTTCATTTGCCTAATCATGGCCTTGTCATCGAATGACAACACAACACCCAGCAGC
>NW_011220658.1:0-559 GCF_000146605.3 Meleagris gallopavo | reverse complement strand
TCAGCTAGCCTGTGAAATAAGTATTTTGTTTGCAACCTGGCACTGCATGTAAGCAAACTCATTTTTCCCTTCCGCTTTTCAGCAGCAATAGTCAGTAACCTTTTCACAAACCTCAGCTTGCTAATTCAGGAACTCCTCTTCCTTCCCTCCTGCTTCAGTATCTCAATCCAGTTCTCAACAAGGATTAAAGAGAAGAGAGAGTGCATTAGAAGGTTTTAGACACTAAGGCTCTGTTAACTAACTGCATTCCCTACAGTAACTCATGGCAATACTTGCACAAATATTTCAAAACTCAACTGCATATAATAAATCAACACAGCATATCTTGTAGTAAATTTTTAGTAGTTTCTTAAGAAAAACTGAAGAACTTCTTTCTGTTGCCTACCCTTTTTCCCTTTTTTCTCCTTTTCTTTTTTTTCATAGCAAAATGGGAGGAAAGAGGGAGAAAGGCAAAGGAAAGTTTAAAACGTGTATTAGGAAAATCAGGATTTTTCACTATGGATGGTTGAAGATGAAATTTAGAAAACTTAGAAGGAAAATATGAAAAAGAAAAGTCAAA
>NW_011220657.1:0-553 GCF_000146605.3 Meleagris gallopavo | reverse complement strand
CTCCAAACATGTGCAAGCATTTTGTTTCTTCTTACAGAAATTTCTCTTATCTTGTTTGAAAAGGCTACAGTAGTAAAGTGGAAGTGTATGATGTCAGCTTTATAGGGATTTTTAGTAAGTTTCTCTGGAAAACATCTTCCCAGAACTTGGAGACAAATCTTCCTTAATCATCCATCCCAAAATAAAGTGAAAAACATCAGGAACAGATATTTTAATCTGCTACTTTTGTGTTTGTGTAAAATGATCCACAGGTACAAACATCTTTTTTCCTCATGATCACATTTAATACTTGAAAATACTGAGTTGAAAAATAGAGGCCAGGTACTTGTACAATAGGACGTGATTTATTGTAACACACAGAAAAATTCTCTCTGATAAATGTTAACACTGTAAACAATTTTTATATTAATGTTTACAGATTTCAGTCTTTTCAATCCCTATACATATCTGTCTTCTTTATCCCAACAATTGTAACTGTAATAGCCATTTCATTTCCAAAATTGTAAAATATTGTTTAAAAGTGGCTATTGATATGGATATATCTGTAGCCAAT
>NW_011220656.1:0-388 GCF_000146605.3 Meleagris gallopavo | reverse complement strand
CTCTCATCATCCCTAGCAGAGACTCTTCCACATGAGTGCTTTGCCAACACACTCATCTTTATTCCTCCCTGAGTCCATCAGTCCAGCTTTCCATTTTTGCCTGTATCAGCAACATCTTTTCCTTAAACTTTTTTTTTTTTTTTTGTTTAGTAGAGAGAGAGAGAGAAGGAGAGAGTACAATGAAAATTAAATGAAACCACTAAACCTCATTTCATAAAAGTTGGTCTGACCTACATCTCCAGAATCAAAGAAATTCTGAGATAATGTTGATTCTGCCCTGTTTGGCTAATACTGTCTAATTGCAGAGCTCATGAGCATGCAGGAACAGAAGATGATTGTAAGGCGATGCTTTGGCTGGTTCTCAGTGAAAAAACAATATGGATTTTTT
>NW_011220655.1:0-518 GCF_000146605.3 Meleagris gallopavo | reverse complement strand
CACTTTGGAATTGTACCTCTAATATAGCCTTACAATTTTTAAAAAGGAAACCTCCACTGACATATAGCTAGTTACCACTCATTTTAAAAGTCAAACATTAACATTTAAATCTTCTGATTTTCATCATAGAAGTACTTATAAAAGAGATAGCACTTGAAATATTTTTATTCAGTATAACTATTAAAATAATTTTTAAAACATATGTTTCATCATTAGGAAATATTGATTATTCCATGTATTTAAGCAGGTAGATTTGTCCCAGAAGGAACTGCAGTGATTCCCGTAGGCACCAACAGAGTTGATCACAGTAAACTATTTTTCTACATGTTCTGATTTTCATCCAGAGTTTGATAATCTGGAATTTCATATAATTTCACTTCATAGAAAGCATTCCATAGTTGTACTTTGTGTAGAAAATGTCTCTTTCCTCTTATTTATTGCTTTTTATGTGATTTTTTTTGTCCTTGAGAATAAGTTTATGATATTCAAAGATAAGTGAAAGGTTCCAGAGTCTCAAG
>NW_011220654.1:0-444 GCF_000146605.3 Meleagris gallopavo | reverse complement strand
ATATTTACAATAGTAATTGTATCTTAATGCTCTGAATGTCCAGTTGAGGAAGGGCTTGTAAATAAATATGTCTCATTAACTGATAGAGATATTTACTCAGGTCACACTTGCTTTCAGTAAATCAAGTTATGTTGACCAACTGAACAGTTTAAAGAAAAAAAAAAGCGGTAAAGATGGCTGTTTTAAGGATTAGGAAAGAGATGAGATGTAGCAAGTCTCCATTAAGCTCAGAAGACAGTTGTAGTATCTAGCAGAGGTCTAAAATTTTCTCCTAGGTTTTCTTTTGAGAGAGGAAGTAAGAGAGTTGTTTTGCTCACTGACATGAGTTGTGTTCTGCACCTAATGTGTGGCATGCCTAAGTTATTGTCTGCATGCACACAGACTCGCAAAATCCAGCTAGTGCATGAGTCAAACCTTCAGCACTGGCTCCTTTCACGTTGGGAC
>NW_011220653.1:0-459 GCF_000146605.3 Meleagris gallopavo | reverse complement strand
TTTTCTCTTCCACTAGTTGGTTTGGAGCCTGCTATGCAGGAAGGACAGGATATGGTGGTTGGGCAAAAGCACGCTAGCCACGAGGTTGGTGAGTGGTGGATACTTGGGAACTGTGAATGGGATCGCCTTAACTGGAGTTTTGTGAAGCAAAACATTAAGCCTGAATGACTGCTGGCAATTTAACTTAAGCCTTTCTAGCTATAAGAAAGGTACAAGAATATAAAAGATATAGTGGGAAATGGGTAAGCCTTTTGATGCCCTTTGGACAGTAGAAAGAGCAAAATGGCATGAAATGCAGTCAGATATCTATTCAGAAGCTATAATGATCTACTTGAGCAAGCATGCCCTTTCTAATGTACTCTGAAGGTTGAATGCTTTTTTTCCTCTACTTGATCATAGTAATTTTTTATGATGAGGTAGAGTTCTTTGGAAGTCATGCTCCCTAGAAATTACTCTAGT
>NW_011220652.1:0-450 GCF_000146605.3 Meleagris gallopavo | reverse complement strand
TATCTGTAGCTTAGAATATCAGACCAGAACACTGAACAAACTACTCACATTGTTTTATTTTCTATGTGGAATGGACATGTTGCTAATTAGATCTCAAAGTGAAACTTAGTTGCTTGTAAAATATGTACAAGATGATCTTGGCTGGGAGGAATGGAGAAAGTGAACCCTCTTTCTATGCTGTAAGTTCTTCAAATTTGAGTAAAACAGTTTACTTCAAATGAAAGAGTTCTGGTAACTCTGAAAGGTTTATTTTTTAAATATTTTGAAGCAGGAGCTATGAAGTAATTAAATATGCATCTACCACCTACTGATGGAAATAGAACATAATCCTCTAGTCTTAATATTTGGACTCAGAAGTTGATTAAGTTTTTTTTTTTTTCTCTTGATGCCTTAAATGCATGAGAATCTCTACCTTACCTTATGTATATGCCACACATCTGTGACTTACTG
>NW_011220651.1:0-447 GCF_000146605.3 Meleagris gallopavo | reverse complement strand
AAAAGCAGAACCGAGACTAGGGAAAAGTGAAATAATTCCTTACAAGAATAATGTGCTAAGATAAGTAAGAACCGAAAGTCAGTGGAGGCTGTGTGACACATAGGGCAAGCAAGACCTTGGTCTCGTGGCGTGGCTGCCGTAGTGCAGGTCAGCATCCCGTAGCACAGCCAGCTGCAGGTGATGTGCACCCAGAGAAGTGAGAGCTGCCTTGTGAGAAATGCTATCAGCTTGTGTGTGATCACTGGGCTACAGCAAGCTGAGGGCTGAGCGTACAAATACAAAGAGCTAAAAATGGCACAAGACACCATAGGATGCTGGTTGTGAATTTTTCACTGCCTTCAATGAAAATTCAGCGTAGGTAATTACTGTCCTTGCTTTTATCTTCTCTTTGTGTGCAAAAGTCTCTTCGTGAAGACTTGTCTCCAAAGAAGGGAATTTTCTTGCATT
>NW_011220650.1:0-438 GCF_000146605.3 Meleagris gallopavo | reverse complement strand
CTTGGAAATGCCTGAAAGATATTGATTGAAATTAAAGTAATCAACACTAAATGATAATCACCATACTGAGGCTACATTCTGCCATAAAATATTTCAGCCTAACAAGACTGTTTCCTTGCACTCCATTTATTCCAGAGATTTACTCTATAGTGAATGTGATGAGTCTTTCTGTATCATGACTAGAAGAGTAGAAGTGATTTGCTAATTTGAATTATTCCATGTTTTATGGGGAATGCAAATCAGTAACTTCATACATCCATCCCTTTGACATATTCGTAGTGATTGCTTTGCCATTGTCATTTTACATCTCCATGCTTTTTCCCTTCTATAAAGAAGCATCTACTTGAGAGTCTGGGATTTCTCTCTTCTTTTTTTTTTTCATTGTGTCTAAAATCAGTGGGAAAACTCCCACCAGTTTTATCAGGATAATATTAATCC
>NW_011220649.1:0-448 GCF_000146605.3 Meleagris gallopavo | reverse complement strand
TGAAGGTGGGAGTTGAATACTTCTGTGGGGAAGAAAATTTCTTATCAAATAAGTTTTGGCCAAATGATAGAAGGGAACATTTACTGTGAGTATTTGATGGCAATACTACTTTTAATCAGATGACAGCTGATTTCGATCTGACGTGCCTAATCCAGATCTAATATCAAATACCAATACATTTTATAATATTTACTCAGTATTGTAGCTCCACAGATCTCAGATGTTTCTAGTTCTAATTTCTTCTTCTTTTTCTTTTTTTTTTAACTTTTTCTTCTTTCTTTCCAGAAAGATTCTAGGTAAACTGTTGATTCTAGAAAGGGTAAAGAGAGATTGCTAGAACTAATTTTTTTATTGGAAATCAAGGCATGAGTCCAGAAGAAAAGATACTGAAGATGGGTGAATTAATAACTCAGAATTTGTTCTGGTCATAGAATCGGAAAGGTTGATT
>NW_011220648.1:0-508 GCF_000146605.3 Meleagris gallopavo | reverse complement strand
GTGGGATGTTAGAGAAGGAATGTGTCGGCAAACCTTCACTGGCCATGAGTCGGACATCAACGCCATCTGTGTAAGTATCAGCTTAACAGGGACACAGGATTTCAGTTTGTTTTGTTATATTGGTCTCAGCTCTTAAGCGTGTACTGTATGGTGTAATATTATGGAATATTTTCTTTTAATGTTTTCTGCATCAAGTGCTGTTTGGGAGCTAGGGTGAAGTTCTAGTCCAGATATACAGTTTTGGATACTCCTGAGACAATGGGCTCTATGCCTGGAATGCCAGATGAAAAACATTTTGTATGTTTGGAACTTTTCTGACTTCACAGCATAAAGTATTTTGCAGTCTTTGAGTAACTTGCCCATTTTATCAGCCACTCTTAAAATTAATTTGCTATCTTTTTTCTTTTTCCCCATTCTTTTCTGCCCCCTGCTGAAGTTCTTCCCCAATGGCAATGCATTTGCAACAGGCTCGGATGATGCTACATGCAGGCTTTTTGATCTTCGGGCT
>NW_011220647.1:0-509 GCF_000146605.3 Meleagris gallopavo | reverse complement strand
AGAAATCATTTCAGCCTGAGGATATCTGTGCTCTCTTGATGAAAGTTTAGCACAGTGGCAGATCATCAGAAACACTCTATTTACCATCCAGTGCTTAGAAGAAAAGCACAGGATCAAGATAACAGAAACTCAACAACCAGGATTTCAAGTCTGATGAGCACAAATTAATGATAACTGGCTAATCAGCTCAAGGAGCAGTCAGTCAAAATTAACTGAAAGGGAGACATTTTCAACATTCAAGTCAACGATCTCTTGCCTACTGAACCAGTCACGTGGAAAATGTAAAACTTCTCTATTTATCCAATTTTATCTTTTCATGTAATTTTGTCTTACTGCTACTTTTTTTTCTTTTTTTCTTCCTTTTTTATGGTTTCATACTGATAAACACTTAGATATAGCACAGAACTGATCTGGTGTGACCCCAGAAGCAAATTGGTATTCAACCCATGAAAGTAAAACACAACCTCAACCTTCTGAGCTGGGAAGATTTATCAGGTTTTGCTCTTCCT
>NW_011220646.1:0-465 GCF_000146605.3 Meleagris gallopavo | reverse complement strand
AAAGACCTCCAGAATCATCCAATCCAACTGTCCACCTACAACCACTATTTCCCCACTAACCATAAACCATGTCCCTTAGTACAACATCTAATATTTCTTCAACACCTTCAGGGATGGTGTACTTTCTATTTCTTTTGTTTTTCTTTTTTTTTTGTTGTCGTTTTGTTTTTGATTGTTTGTTTTCCAGAGATTTATGAACTAGTTGTGGGGAAGAGACAGAAGAACAACAAAAAGGGGAGACTGAAAGACAGCACACCAGCTCAGACTTGGCGAGAATTACTGGGTGCCGAGTATCAGTTTTTGCTACAAAATGTCTTTTGCTTTGAATATGCAAGTATTTATAATCTGAGTGAAAGAATTTCAGCAGAAAAGAGAGTCAATATTCAAAATGGCCTAAAAGTCAGTAGTGAAGGTCCCTTTTAAAAGTACAAATCGGACAGAAGGGTTGGGAGTTGGCTCAGCACT
>NW_011220645.1:0-506 GCF_000146605.3 Meleagris gallopavo | reverse complement strand
AAACAGCACGCATAGATACCTTGTAGAGCTTTTCCACACACACCCCCACCCCTAATCTCAAATCCCATTTATATTTACACAAATTTAAAAAGGAAATACTGAAAGCAGCAAAACACACATTTTTTGGCATAGCCAATTCCAGTAGCTGGAGAAAGCTTGCAATGTTTCTGTGGAACCGTATTTTGGAAATAAATGCACAGATGGGTTTTCAAAGGGCACTGCTACGAGGGGAGCTAGCCTTGTAGTCAAACCTCACTGAATAGAAACAAACATTTCCAACAATTTTATAGTTGTTTTTTTTGGTTTTTTTTTTCCTTTTTTTCCCCCCCCTTAAATAGTTTTAGCATCCGCATAGAAGTGTTCTGCTGCTTACTGCAAGTACCAGTTACTATTTCAGAAGTCGCTCAGGCCTTACCATGGGACTGTTCAGCACATGGACTCTCACCTCTAACCTTAACGGTAACTACAGGCTTCTGCTTTCCTGGAGCTTTGTATTTTCCACCTTG
>NW_011220644.1:0-493 GCF_000146605.3 Meleagris gallopavo | reverse complement strand
GCTGCCTGAATTTCAGTAGCTGGACGGATGTTGGCTGTGAATTGCCACGCAGTGTGACTGCTAACCAGTCTGCTGATGCATGGATAAGGGCTTGCTACTGTCCAGATGTGCCACCTCTGCTCCACAGCACAGGAACTCTGCTGCGTGTGTTTTAACATCAAATTGACCACTCAGTATTAAAAAAAAGAAAGACAAAAAAAAGAGACCTTGGAATCTAAATGTTGGCTTCAGTACATCCATAAACTTCATATAGCTCGTTCAGGATGAAGTGTTCCCATGGCTTGGACCAGCTCTAGTGTTTCCATCCTGTGCGTGAGATCGGAGCTCAAAACTTGTTCTTGAGAAAATCCCTCTTTTGTGTAGCACTGGGCTCACACCTCTGCTCTGGTGCTTGCTGGCTGGCTGAGAAGTGCAGAGCAGAGGCATATGGCCAGAGCCTCGCTGTCTGAAAGTCTGTCAGCGTACTACAGGGTCCCTTTGCAATGGCACTGCT
>NW_011220643.1:0-413 GCF_000146605.3 Meleagris gallopavo | reverse complement strand
GATTCTAAACAATGACATACAAATCTTTATAATAAAACGACCCCAGAAAAAAAAAAGGACCTCAACTGAATATCAGTTAGTTGCAGTGCTTTTCAAGTGTTCAAATTATTGCATAAGGACCTAGAAATATCTGCAACTCAAGAAATACAAGATTTAAGAAGGTTTTGTTGCTATTGTTTTTTAAGTCTAACTGAAGATATGGAAATAAGAAAATCTGTTTTCAAATTCCTAATGATCACATATAAACTGTTTCATTCTCCGAGCCACACATTAATAATCTAGGAAAAAAGAACATGGAAGGGTACATGCTCATTAGAAAGCCATTTGTTCCCTATGGAGAGGTCTGCTTCAGGCAGCCACATTTAACAGCCCTTTAATACACAATTACAGAAACATGCACCTAGAATTCAAAT
>NW_011220642.1:0-456 GCF_000146605.3 Meleagris gallopavo | reverse complement strand
TTTTGTCATCTTTGTATCTTTATAAACTGTCAGGCAAATTTTAACTTAATATCTGATTGTTATTCTTTTATGTTTTCAATACTAGGCCACAGATATCTGTGATCCAAACCCAATCATGATGCTTATTCTGTGTGTCTACCTATATGAAAACCTCCCTCACTACTTACCTAAGAAGACTGTAGGATTTACAGGTGCTCTCCATGCAACTATTGTTAAACAGGTACTGATACCACTGAATTTAGTTTTGTAGAAGCATCAAGTTATAACATGCTGTATATTATTATATTATGTAGATACCACAACAAAAAAAGGGTTTCATGTCATTTTGCTACTAAATGTAGAAGAGGAAAGAATTGTCTTTTTTTTTTTTTTCTTCTTCAGGATTGGGATCCTGACTTCTTGCTGCTGTTTTAATCCTTTGCTTGTGAGCACAGAAAAAATCAACAAATTTAAGAA
>NW_011220641.1:0-543 GCF_000146605.3 Meleagris gallopavo | reverse complement strand
CTCGGAAAACAAAGCAACTCTAACAAAGTAGATTCTCCCCACCCAATTTTACACTTCACGTTACAAGCTTTACTATGAAGCCTAGAAGCCTAAAAAGGTTTTGTTTATAATTAGAAAAAAAACATTTGAGAAAAGTCTGAGGGAAAATAAAAATCAATTTTTAAATCTACGAAATGTTATGGTCACAGTACTGCTCCTGCCTGGAGCCTGCTCAGGAGGCCCCTTACCAGCCTGAAACACGGAGCTCAGTATGGAAGGGTAACTATGACCATAACTGTTCAGATTACCAGAGACCAAAAATAACATAAAAAAAGCTATACCAAGGAATAGTTTCCTATTGCGTGGAAAACACTAGTCATATGGCAAAAGGAGAGGAAAGGACAACAAAAGACTTTTCCCTTCCTTTTTTAAGACACTAATAGGTATGCTGGGAATGCTACGGGTCGACGGTTGTCACTGCTTTGTTCTCTGAATGTGAACAGCTTTAATAAATGCTGGCATCCAGCTGAAATTGTATCAGCTTTTAACATGTTAACTTTTCCC
>NW_011220640.1:0-392 GCF_000146605.3 Meleagris gallopavo | reverse complement strand
GTTTTCCAGAAAAACATTGGGATTCTTTGTTCAATTACCTTCTCTTTGGTTAAAAAAAAATACGGCGAAGTGCTTGTATTAAGGTTGAACAAACAAACTAACCTAAAAGGAGAGAGCCTGACAATGAACAAACCTTTATTTCTGGTTGAACAAAATGTTTAATTTGACCCACACCATTTTTCACCTGATTTTTCAGTTCTGTCATAAAATCAATTTCTGCATAGCTCTGTTCTCCCACACTGCCCATGTGATGGCTTGGGTAATTCCTTTTCTTCCTTTGGTTTTTATTGTTTCTTTTTCCTTCTTCTATTTCCTTTTCTTCCCATTTTCATTATTTCTTTCTACTTTCTTCTTTTCTTTCTATCCTTTTCCTTTTTCCCTCTTCTTTTCCC
>NW_011220639.1:0-316 GCF_000146605.3 Meleagris gallopavo | reverse complement strand
GAAAAGTAATGAATGCTATCAAAGAACAAGTTAGAATACCTTAAAGAGCAATGTCATTATCTCAAAATTTACAGTGATTGAAATCTTTCCTAAGCTTTATATTGTCACTTTTCTATTCAGTTTTTTTTTTTTTCCTATTCTAACTCATCATTCATTTTCAGTCTGACATTAAAATTTTTATTAAATGAAAGCTATGTGGCTGTGTAATGAGAATGTGTCAAATAGAAATGCTTTCAATTACCTTTTTAAACTGCAAAATATCAAATTACTGCTGTGTGAAGATACTCCATTGAAAACTCTAAGATTAGGAGAGAGG
>NW_011220638.1:0-506 GCF_000146605.3 Meleagris gallopavo | reverse complement strand
TTTTTTGGCAAGGAGGACAATTGCTAACTAGATTTTAGGCTCTTCATCTTTTAATTTAACCTGTTTGTAAGTAAATAAGTCACTTTTCCAATTTGGAACAATGGCAGTCTAGTTTGTTTTCTTTTTTTTTTTCTTTTTTTTTTCCCCCAAAGAAGCTGTAATTCACAAGTAAATACACTTTTTACAGTCTGCCTATAGAAAATTCCACTCCTTCCACAATGAGTTTGATATATTTACTGTGTATTAATTTAAATAAATCAGTATTTTTCTTATAGGTTTATTTTAATAAACCACATAATCTCTGACTCTTGTAAAATTCATTTGAGGCAGCTGAGTTTATATTTGTACAAAATAGTTATATCACAGAGCATCTGCAGGAGCGAGCAATACTGGGATTCATCTGGCAGCATTATTCTCTGGCTCACTGCTAGACACAATGAGTTAGTGTGGTGTTACGTGAGACTTGATGGAAAGAACAGCATTTGTAGGGCAAGCTTCTCTCATAG
>NW_011220637.1:0-445 GCF_000146605.3 Meleagris gallopavo | reverse complement strand
AAAGAAGGTGCCTATAACACTGTTAGGTCGGCTATTGCTCCATTTACTTTCCCCTCCCCCCTCTTTTACCTAGTTTTTGTATATGTAGAGCAGAGACCTGAAACTTGTATTTGAAGTAATATATATTTCATGGTAAAGATGTTTTTGGGAATAAGGAATGTAAACAGTTGACTGTCTAAACACTGCAACTGTACTGCGGAAGAAAACAGGCAAACTTAAACTTCTCTTGGATGCTTTGGCAAAGAAAGCATCTTATTCTGCTATCCTGACTTCCCCAGAATCTTCCTCCTCACTGTCACACGCACCAAGTCTGAGGTGTGCAAGGCCCTGCGTGGGCTGAGCAGTGCTGCTCTGTGAGGTTTCAGCAGCACAGATGGTGACGTGACTCAGCAGTGGCCAAATGCAACCCAAGGAGTTGAGCGTGGCTTTCCTTGCAGAATGGGGA
>NW_011220636.1:0-471 GCF_000146605.3 Meleagris gallopavo | reverse complement strand
CCCTTGCCTTAGCTTGGCTGTTTGCTTTGCATTTACCTTGGTCTTTCTATGGGAGTTCTGCTTCCCTTTGCCTTTGGCACTCTGGGGTTGGCTGGGAGGCAGCGTTAATGTTAGCCTTGACCTGAACCCATAGCTGAATGGGAGTTCTAATGATAATTATATTAACCTGCAGTGTATCTGTAAACCAAATTGTTAACGCAATATTAAAAATGTCTCATACCGTAAATGCTGCCATAAAAATAATGCCCCATGTTTTCTGTCAAAGTAGCCTTAATTGTAATTGTAGTGCAGAACACTGTTGTTAAACTAACTGTAACTTTAAACCTATAAATAGCATTAATTATATCCCTAACACTCCCTTGCGTCATCATTAGAGCTACGTGCGGAGGGTGCAGCCCTACATATGTGGGGCAGTGCCTTCATTACTGTGTTGTGTCCAACAGGTGGCAGCAGAGCTGCGGTGCTCCCGAG
>NW_011220635.1:0-419 GCF_000146605.3 Meleagris gallopavo | reverse complement strand
TGTATGTGTTGGATTTATGCTGATGTACGAAATCGATGGCAAATGCTTACAAGAAAGAAAAAAAAGGAGGGGAGGGGGTGGAGGCAGGGGAAAGGGATAGGGTAAAGGTTTTATTAACTCTTGTCCTATGTGGGACCCATGCAATCTGTGAGTTGGTTGACCAGAGGATGCTGAAGTTACAGAGCTGCCTGAAATATGCATGATGGTACTGTTTTCCTAATAAGCTATTAATACTCCTGGTACTGTTTGGAACAGGCTGTACAGTTGGGCTTGCAAAGAAACAACTTAGTCTTCTTTGATTCATTACTTTGATTACTCCAGTTGAAACAACTGAAGCTTTACATCTCTTGTATCATGTTGATTCCTGAGCTTGAATGATTAAGTCCACAACTGAACTGAGCAGAACAACTCTCCACAAG
>NW_011220634.1:0-518 GCF_000146605.3 Meleagris gallopavo | reverse complement strand
ATGTGAAAAGATGCAGCCTGGCATTTGGAACATCTCTGGTTCCTAAAAGGGCATCATCTTTGCAAAACAAATAGTGAACATCTGAAAACCTGAGATAAATACATTAAATTACAGTAGACTGTTTTCCAACAACCTCTTGGGTTTTTTCCCACTGACTTTACTTCCACTGCTTTAGCTCTTAATGACTTTACTAGATTTGTTTTGCAACGGCAAACCTGTGGCATTAAAAATTTACAAGTGGAATACATTGGTTTTTATGCTTATGTACTATTGTCAAGTAACACTTAACATATAACCTGATTTAAGCTCTGAAAATAGAGAAAACCTGTGGACTTAATTGTCTTTGGATCTGACTTCAGGGCTTCTTTTTTTTTTCTTCCAGTTTTTTTCAATCTCAAGATTTCTGGAGAGCGTTTGAAAAGATTGGTCAGAGAATAGGTAAAGGTCTGAAACAATACCTCCAGTCAAATTAGCTAGGATATACAACTTGATTTCTTTTCTTTATTCCTGTGAGCACT
>NW_011220633.1:0-483 GCF_000146605.3 Meleagris gallopavo | reverse complement strand
ATTCTTAAGCACAGCTTTCGTACTGTTGGAAGGTCTGTCACCTCAATAAATTGGATAGTGATAGGACAAGGGGAATGGTTTAAATGAGACGAGGGAGGTTTAGGTTGGATATTAGGAGGAAGTTTTCACCCAGAGGGTGGTGAGGCACTGGAACAAGAGGCTGTGGATGCCCCATCCCTGGAGGCATTCAAAGCCAGGCTGGATGTGGCTCTGGGCAGCCTGGGCTGCTGGTTGGCGACCTGCATACAGCAGGGGGTTGGAACTGGATGAGCATTGTGCTCCTTTTCAACCCAGACCACTCTATGATTCATCTCACTTTGCTGAACTTTCTTATTACAAATACTTTATTGCTCAGCAGTGGTCTTCTCAGCTTAACATAAGGCTGGCCAAATTTAAAACCAAATTAAACAAATTAACAAATTAACAAAACAAAACAAATTTAAACACAAAATGTCTCCATTTATTTTCACTAAAACCAAATTT
>NW_011220632.1:0-489 GCF_000146605.3 Meleagris gallopavo | reverse complement strand
AACGAGTATCTGCAAAGAGTTGCCTGCAAGGCAGATGGATTAAAACAATTGTGTGTTTTTTTGTACTTCAAACCAACCAACTACTGAAAGTTTCCACATTTGGAATATAGATACAACAGTGAACAAAAATGTGGCCTTCCATGTACATTTGATACCTATGTACAAGTATTCTATACACCAGTAAAACAGCAGGGCAATCAGTTAATTAAAAAATAATTAGTACATGTTATGCATAATAAATTAAGAAATTTACAAAGGCTTTTTTTCTTCTTCTTCTTCTTTTAGTAGTTTAGCAACCGTAACACCTCGAGCTGCGTATTGGAACAGGGCTGGCTGCTGGTTGTGGCTGCCGATGGCCGGGCTGCTCAGCGCCTCAGATGATGCCGTTTGGAGGCCCGCAGATGGGCCCCAGGTCCACGCCATTCTTCATGTAGTATTTCTCCAGCTTGGCCAAGATGTGCTTGCCGTAGGTGTACTTGCGCAGGGTGG
>NW_011220631.1:0-320 GCF_000146605.3 Meleagris gallopavo | reverse complement strand
GGCCGTTTGATTCCATTGGAAGTTACATCAAAAGAAATGTAAGCAGATGGAGTGTAGTCAGCCTCATCCATGTTTAGAGTTCTCTGTTTTGAAACCGATTCTGTAAGAGTATTGATCTATACAAAGCTGTGGAGTTAAGAGTATAAAATAAAGTGCAAAAAAAAAAAAAAAAAAGACTGGTGAAAATAATAATGACTGCAGAGAAATTGAGATATTAAAGCTTAATTACTTTTTGAGCTTTAAATTTTCTGTGTTCTGACACCTATTGGTATTACTTATTTATTCGATGAAGCATGGCTGAGTAAAAATGTAAAGAGGGA
>NW_011220630.1:0-427 GCF_000146605.3 Meleagris gallopavo | reverse complement strand
TTGACGGAAAGCTGGAGCGACTGTCCCGATAACAGTGAAACAGATTCTTCTGTCAATTATATCCTTCATTTCCTCATTCTTTCCTTAAATATATATATATATATATATATATTTAAAAAAAATATATATATATAAAAATAGGTGAATATGTTGGAGAATTAGTGTCTTAACTTGTGTGACTAGGAAAACAGGACCTATTTAGTTTTTAAAGAAGCAAAAGAAAGAAACAGAATGAAAACCACCCAGGGAGATGTAGGAGAAAAGGAAAACACAGAATAATACTGTTTACAATTGAGGCAGAGGAGATTGCAGATTAAAGGCCAACTAATGTGAATACATGTAATACATGTATTAGGCAGATAGAGCAGAACTTCAGTTTCACAGCTCTGGCTGTGAAAGTGGCAGCATCCCCCAGAGACACAGGTAT
>NW_011220629.1:0-446 GCF_000146605.3 Meleagris gallopavo | reverse complement strand
CCACGAAAGCCTCAAGATATACTCTGGAACTCTTTCTTGTATTCAACTAAGAGAATGCACATTTTATCTGTTTTTATGGCAACACCTCATTCTGTTGCAAAAGAGATATATTCTTTGGCATTATATTCATTACTGAACAGAGAGATTAATAATGCAAATACTATTAATTAGTATGTCTGTAAACACTTATAAACTTGGAAATCAGAGTTGTATCTAACAGGTATAAAAAATTAATAGAGAAAAAAAAAAAAAAAAAGGACTTTTTTCCAGCTGGAGGAGAATGTCCACTGTACATTCGTCTAATATCAGTGCTGTAAATATTTATCTGTCAGTATCCAATTATATTGGTAAAGAGCATATTCTGAGCTGGAATTAACTTATGTCTTAGAGTTTCCACAGCTTCCATATCTTTAAGTGTCTCTATGCAAATGATAAAGTGCAAAAAT
>NW_011220628.1:0-490 GCF_000146605.3 Meleagris gallopavo | reverse complement strand
GCTTATCCAATCAGAGCTGTGAGTACGTTTCTTTCTTCTTCTAGAGGTGTCCTTGGTTCTCATGCTTGTTTATCTTGCTCCACAGCTTCTGCTCTGAACAGTTTTTCTTGTATTCCCATACCCATGCAGCTGATGAACTGAAGATTTTAATCTAATTTGATTTTCCGTGTTTGGTTATTACAGCAACAACGTACCATGGAGTCATTGAAAAAGAATGGCAGTTTTCTCTTTTTCTTTTTTTTCATTTTCTTGCTAAAGTTAGAGCCTTACTTGACTTGAATCTAATCGTATTAGACTGAAAAGGAAATCACAATTCAGACAGGAATTTTTCAGCACTAGACAAAATAAAAGTGATTTACTGCTTTAATTGGCTGTTGAATTAGCTCATATGAATAATAGCTCGTGGTCTTTTTAAGTTCTGTGGTTTAATAAGACTCACTTTTACTTCTCTGTCTGAAGATTTACTGGAGGATATTCATTCCTTCTGGAC
>NW_011220627.1:0-504 GCF_000146605.3 Meleagris gallopavo | reverse complement strand
ACCTCATCACGTTCACCCGGGCCCACCTTTCTAGCCCTCGAGGTTCCTCTGAATGGCATTCCTTCCTTCTACCGTGTCAAAAAAATGAGATGGTGCTGTTGTTTTGGTGTAGACTCCATTTTGCCAGGTTAAATTTTAGGAAAACCTTTTCAAGATTGTAGTGAAACATTTAATATAAGAAAAGTAATGAATGCTATCAAAGAACAAGTTAGAATACCTTAAAGAGCAATGTCATTATCTCAAAATTTACAGTGATTGAAATCTTTCCAAGCTTTATATTGTCACTTTTCATCTAGTTTTTTTTCCATTCTAACTCATCATTCATTTTCAGTCTGACATTAAAATTTTATTAAATGAAAGCTATGTGGCTGTGTAATGAGAATGTGTCAAATAGAAATGCTTTCAATTACCTTTTAAACTGCAAAATATCAAATTACTGCTGTGTGAAGATACTCCATTGAAAACTCTAAGATTAGGAGAGAGGTCATTATGTTTCCCTACTAC
>NW_011220626.1:0-480 GCF_000146605.3 Meleagris gallopavo | reverse complement strand
GCTCTGATGCATGGCTGACCCCAGACAAGCAGCTGAAAAGGGAAAGCTTTTTAGCGCGTGGCTCTCTTGCAGCCCAGCAGTTTCTTGGAATAGTGCTGGGATGAGGCACCTCAGCCCTTCCCGGCTAGGAATGGATGGCCTCGTCAGACTTCGTGGGACGCCTACATTAAACAAACTGTATTTCATATCGCAGACAAAACAGAAACGTAACCCTGCCCTAAACAAACAAAGCTGTGGTCCTGGTACTGCTCTGTGCACAAGTCTGCAGGTCCATTGCACTTGTGCCTGGAGCTGGAATGTCTCAGTGGGCTTCAAGGAGGATTGGGGTGTCCCCTTGCCTCCCAAAGAGCCACCCCTTCCTGCCAGCCCAGCCTGGGAAGTGGCAAATGCTCTCCAGCCTGAGGGCTGCTCAGGTTCCCCAGGCAACAGGTAACAAACTCTCTTCAAGCCCCTCCATGCAAGTAACACAGTATGTGCTTG
>NW_011220625.1:0-432 GCF_000146605.3 Meleagris gallopavo | reverse complement strand
GGAAGCAAGCAGGCAGCTGCTGCTCGAGCCCCCCTCCTCCTTCCCTTCCCTCTGGGGCACACTATTAACACAGTGACACAATGCTGTCCCGGCCGCACTGCTGGCAAGCATGAATATGCATCAGACATTATGCAGCAGAGTCTGGCGCATGCTGCTGATTTATAGGACAGCTAAAGAAACCCCCTTCCACCCAGCACACAGCCACCACGCTCTGCAGCGATAACACTGCACTACAGAGCTGCAAGGTGGGTGCTGAGCAGAGATCTCAGACTGTGCATGCAGCCATCTGACTGGATGGGGCTGCAGGCAGGCAGAGCCCACCAGTGTTGTGCATGCAGTACCAAGCAACTATCGCACAACAGCGTTTTGACAGAGAGACAAAGAGGTCTGAAGGTTAAGGCATGAGATCTATGTTTGGATTAGGACATCTCC
>NW_011220624.1:0-500 GCF_000146605.3 Meleagris gallopavo | reverse complement strand
AAATTAGGGTCATACAACATTTCCACCATGGCTATTCCCTCAATTAATGGATACCTTTTTCAGTTGTATCCCACTTTTTCACAGGCTTCAGATTGTCTTTGAAGGGATATCTTCCTTCATGCTCTAACTAACACTTGTTCCCAGAGGGAGGCAGCTCCATGCAAACATCTACTTATCCCTCTGTCAATAGATGAGTCTTCAGCAATGCCTCCTAGATGGCAAGCTTCGTTACCATTTAGAGACAAGCTGTTGACCTCACTGTGCCAACAGTGAAGTAAGCAGAAAATCAGACTTTTGTTCAGGTGTCATGTAGACTCCTTTCTTGAGCCTTGGAATGCTGTCAACTTCAGAGGTTGACGAGCAGTGATAATAGAAACTCCCTCTTCATCACTCTCCTTTCCATGTCTCTTAGTTTTTCCTGTTGCCTTTCTTGATGCTTATGGTTCTGAGGAGGGTCCCTCGCCTGGATCTTCTTCTACCTTCTCCTCTGCTTCTTTTTT
>NW_011220623.1:0-472 GCF_000146605.3 Meleagris gallopavo | reverse complement strand
GAAATGCATTCCATGTGTTTGAATACAAAAAATATCCTTAATGTAACTGAATACAAAGCTAAGAATCAGCATGCTTCTGAAGCACAGATTTGGGCAAATGTTAGAGTGATTGGGATTGCCAGGTTACGTAACTTCAGCTCCTCAGCACTGAGTCTGATTAAAGCCCTCAAGGGATTCTGAGGAAATGTGTGAATCCCAGAGAAGGTTGGAGCTATTTTTACCAAATCTGGAGGTTCCTTTAGTTGAGCAAACATTATCTCTTTACAAACAGGATCTTTCTCCTAATCTGCCATCAAAGAGAACAAAGTGCGTTTAAACTGGCAAAGGGAACACAAAAAGGGACTTATTTTTGTTTTCAATTAAAGAAGAGTGGCAAATTTCTTCCTTACATGCTTTTCTCACTGTTACTGTTTGGTTTTATTATTATTATTTAAATTTTGGTCATGTTTGTAATTCAGGCTCCCTCCCTCTT
>NW_011220622.1:0-471 GCF_000146605.3 Meleagris gallopavo | reverse complement strand
TGTTCCATCTGGCTGCCTAGTTTTTACTTTCTTTTTGTTTGTTGTGGTAGGGTTTTTTCCTTTTTTTCTTTTTTTTTTCCTCTTCTTAGCTTCTGTCCCCTGCTGGTGGAAAGGTGGCTCTTGATCAGATAAAAATTACAGAAAAGTCTCAATAAGAATGAGAAGCATTCAAACTCTGAACTACATATTATAATGAGCTGAAAAGAACTGCAAATGATGCTTGACTATAATGAATATTAGCTTCTTTTATTTCTAAATTATATTTACGTATTTTAAAATGTACTAAAATAATTTTTAAATTAGCATGCTTTCATTTAGGTCACATGTCACTTCCACAAGTGAATAGTCAATGCACTTCATTAACTGTGATTATAATGGAATTAAAGAATATATGACAAAACTAAAATAATCATAGTTTCACCGTTCTTATAGATAGCTAGTGCCTGGTTAGTGTCCTACACTACATCCGAG
>NW_011220621.1:0-594 GCF_000146605.3 Meleagris gallopavo | reverse complement strand
AATCATGGTATCTTAAGGCTGCCCTGAAGACAGACTCCCAGTCTCTGCAGGGGTGACAAAGAGACTGTAGGAAACCTTGCGAGACCTGAATGAAAGACCCCGAGATGGTAGACCCAGTGCCCTGAGAATGTTGCAGACGACGTGGGCTACCCCGCTTAGGATCCAAATGACGGGCACTGATCATCAGGTAAGACCCCTGATTGGTAAAGAAAATAATCTTCTGCTCCCTGCCCCTGAGAAGTTAGAGCCTGGCACCCACAGAATAAAATGGCCATGGAAGGTGCAGGTAGGACCCAAGTGGTGTGGCCTACTTGCACCTTGGGGGAGATTGTTGGAGGTGGGAGGCTCAGGAGTCCCTCCAGTAATAGGTACGTACGTGGCCTACTGGCACGGTGGTCAACACTCCGATTTTCATTGCTAAAGGGACTCCCATCATGTCCCTATGGCAGATCAGGACACCTCCTTTGCTGCCTGATATTATGATGCAGCCGCAACCATCTGGCCGGAAAATGTGGTACAGGCGGCCAGGACGTGCCCCTGTACAAGCGGAACTGTTGACCCAGGATAGAAACACGGCCTGTATTTTGCCCTGGA
>NW_011220620.1:0-473 GCF_000146605.3 Meleagris gallopavo | reverse complement strand
AAGCTTATATTGGTATTTACGTTCTGCTAAGGTACCTGGATGCAGAGGTGAAGTGCTTTAACCCCCATAGCAGCAGGGAGCAGAATATGTCTATTGAAAATGGTGACAGGGAAACTGCTTTCTTTGTGCGGCTGCAACACCTGAGTTTTGGGAGAGGGGTTGCTGCATAATGTTTAAGTTTGTATTTAACAGTCAGCCTTTGTAACAGCTGCTAGCACTGCTTCCAGTGTTGTGGCTGAAGGTGTTCTTGCAGAGACGTGAGCAAAACAACTGCCACTTCCTCTTGGCCACCCTCCCTCCCTGGCCTTTGCCTGCTTGTGCCTGCACATGCTGCTCACCTGATGGGAGGCTCTGTGCACTGCTGGGGCGCTCTAGCCCGTGGCTGCTCGGGCAGCCCTCTGTGCAAGGCGGGTGGTTGCAGCTTACTGCTGCAGGTGGAGTGAGCTGAGAGCCAGAGGGTAAGAGAAAAGGCT
>NW_011220619.1:0-521 GCF_000146605.3 Meleagris gallopavo | reverse complement strand
GCAGTACTGGACACATCTTTCTACCACCACCACTAGGAGCAGCAGAAAGTAGAGAAGGTGCACAGTAAATCAAGTGCAAATAGGCACAGAAAGTGAAAAATGGGAGCAAAACAACGTGTGAAGAGAATATATGCACATCAAAGGTGTATGTGCTCCTCAGAGAAGCGAGGGCAGAACAGTGCAGTCAGATGGTTACAAGCACAGGAACACTTATTTAAGGAAAATGTAAAAAGGGCATGACGGTCATGAAAATGTAAGAGCTTGTGTATCTGAATGTAGCTCAGAAATCATTCAAAAGTATTTTTTTTTTTTCTTTACTGGTTAGGTTATAGAACTATTGATATGGTTACAAGTCGTAACTGCTTAGATATTTCTGATGAGGAGGGACAGTCCTAGAGGCAACGTATTGTGGATTAATGTACTTTACAACACTGAAAGAATGATTTAATCTGTCAGTGTTGCATGGAAGGACTCAGTGCTGCTGGTGTTTGAATTGGGTCTTGCTGGCACAAACTGCTGAT
>NW_011220618.1:0-329 GCF_000146605.3 Meleagris gallopavo | reverse complement strand
GATGGTGAAGGGCCTGGAGCATCTCCCCTATGAAGAAAGGCTAAGTGAACTGGGTCTGTTTAGCCTTGAGAAAGACAACTGAGAGGGGACCTGATCCAGGCTTATAAATATCTGAGGTGTGGCGGCCATAGCGGTGAGGCCAGTCTCTTTTCAGTGGTACATGGAGACAGGACGAGGGGAAACGGACATAAGCTGCAGCATAGGAAGTTTCGCACGAATGTGCGTAAGAACTTCTTCACGGTGAGGGTGACGGAGCACTGGAACAGGCTGCCCAGGGAGGTTGTGGAGTCTCCTTCTCTGGAGATATTCAAGTCTCGCCTGGACGCCTA
>NW_011220617.1:0-347 GCF_000146605.3 Meleagris gallopavo | reverse complement strand
TGCATTTCCTGGGTGAAGCTGGAAAACCGCAGTGCAACAGTGCTGCACCTCCCCTCTCCCAGGGGTGATCAGACATTAATTTTCTTGCAAACGTTCAATTAGAGGAGTGAACCAAACAGACAATTATCTTGATGAAACCTTGAATTAAATGCAAATTAAATTCCAGACCACTGAAAATTTGACCTTTGGCTAGAAGGAGGTAATGAACTGGGTTTTGTCTTTAGCACTTAACAACTGGGTTTAGGTAGTTCTGTGATATCAAAGAAAAGATAAACTGACTTAAGCAATGACTAATGTAAAATGATTAAAATAATTCCTTTTTTTTTTTTCTTTTTTTGCAGCTTGTT
>NW_011220616.1:0-403 GCF_000146605.3 Meleagris gallopavo | reverse complement strand
CATTTGTAAGCAGGAGTGTTGCCAGCAGGATTCCCGAATGACCTCCAGCCCATGCAGAGCTGGCTGGGGCCAGGTTTAGAGGGAGAGCGCTAAGATCAGAGCTCTGGGAATCCATCCTGTGGAAAAAAAGAAAAAAAAAAGGAAAAACAAACTGTTTCAATAGAGGGTCTTCAGAAAATGCAAAAGATGAAAGAAGAAAATCATTTACCCTCCACAGCCATATTGACTACGCCAGAAAGGAAAGAATTTACCTCAGGATAGGAAGGATTCAGGCCAGGAGAAGAAGTCAGGTGCCTGTAGTACATGTTTAGAGCCAGCTTAAGGACCCGAGAACATCCGTGACAGGCCTATTGGAGATTTGCATCCTTGTGAGGAGACTGAAAGCTTGGCAAGGTACTCCCAG
>NW_011220615.1:0-302 GCF_000146605.3 Meleagris gallopavo | reverse complement strand
TGAGGTCTCCAGCCAGGTGGACTGCAATGAGGGGGTGGTTTCCCCCTCCTTTTTTTTTTCCTATCAGGATCCCCCTCCTAACAGCTCTGTGCTACTCTTGCAGGGCTCACCCCCCCCGGCGACCCCTCCCCACCAGCTCTGGAAGCCGCTGCCAACTGTCTCAATGCTGGCCAAGACCAAGTCACCCGTCTCGGCACTTCAGGAAGGGAGTCAGAGGACCACCAAGCTCACAAAAAGCTAAAACCCCTGCCCCAGAGCAAGCTCCAGGGGAGGAGCCCAGCACCTGGCAGCGCAGCCCCCAG
>NW_011220614.1:0-476 GCF_000146605.3 Meleagris gallopavo | reverse complement strand
AAAATTATGCAAAACATAAGTATTTCATTAGCAAGATAATGAATTCGCAAGCTGAGAATATTTTGTTGCTGCACACTGAAACAAACAAACAAACAAAACAACGAAAAAAAAACAACCAGAAAAAAGTGTCTATTGCCTTGAAAAGCAATTTGCAATATTTTCCAATCCAACTGTCTGTGTTCAGTATAAGTTTCCATTTGCCTGTCGCTGCACTCTTGAGGACAGCCACAAAAAGTCTGTGTAGGTGCACAATGTATGAAAAAGATGTAATGCATTAACACACAGATAATGATATACAAGAATACATAAATACAAAGACTTATGTAAATGGAATAAAACTACATGTTTAACTCCTTTAAATATGACACACTTTACATATTTAGCAACTAAAAACTGATACTTTGCCGGTATTATTTTGTTAATGAAGAACCTATACTTCTCTCATCTACTTTGTTCTCTTGAGCCTTCATTTTATT
>NW_011220613.1:0-324 GCF_000146605.3 Meleagris gallopavo | reverse complement strand
CCCAGTACATCAGGGCAAACACCTTGTTATCTGACTGCATGAAGACACTCCATCTCACCCCTCTAAACTAGTAGTTGACAGCTTTCATAAAGCAAAATTTGACACCTTTCCTTTTTTTTTTTAACTTGCAATCATCTTGTAAAAAAATCATTATGTGCTCTACTACAAAAAAATAAGTGAATCTTCCTGTGTGTTTTACTGTCAATTCAAATGATTTTCAGCTAACAAAGTCAGTAGTATCTTACAGACACTCCCAACCAACTAGAATTACCTTCTGCAGTATCCAAACAGCACATTTACAAAAGAAAAACTACAATATAACTT
>NW_011220612.1:0-450 GCF_000146605.3 Meleagris gallopavo | reverse complement strand
AAGTCTGAGACTTTGTCTATCGCTGTTTTCTGTGATGTTGCCTTGCAAGAGAAACTTAAACAAACTCAAACTGATATATATATTTTTAAATTTATTTACTTTAATTGGAACAAAGATCTTTAACATGTTTTAATCTAAAAACAAGTAAAAAAGTTGTGAAAAAGTCCTAGTGCATGAGCTCACTGGGCCTGTTCAGAGTATTGGGAGAAAAAAAAAAAATTCTTTGTCACATAAAAAACCTTATATAAAACTGATAGCAAATCTTTAAAAATATTTTTATTTTACAAAATTAATTTTTCAGCTTTCTTCTGCCATGTGAAAGTTTGACCTTTACAGTAATACAGTAATTATCCAGTAGTATTTAACTGGTAAGTGCTTGTGCTTAAGAACCAGCTTGTTCTTGTTGTTCCCAGGAGAAAGTTCTTGAGTAGAGAACAAATCATTTTTTTT
>NW_011220611.1:0-391 GCF_000146605.3 Meleagris gallopavo | reverse complement strand
TGCATGCTGCACATTTGATAGAGCCCTACCTTAGTCATTAATCATGCACAGAGTTAAATTTCCTCTGTCAGTACAGCAATTCTGCAAGGGCAAGAACGTGTTATCAAGTTTTTGTTAAAGAAATGACAACAAAAAAAAGTAGGTCAGTGCGAGGTTGCTTTAAAGCAGTACCTTAAAATTAAAATTATCCCAACTGTGTAAATGTCACTGCTTATATATAATGTGATTTAAGTTTGAGATATATTCCATATCCATATTCTGTTAAATACAGAGTCTCAGGGGTTGGCTCTTTTTTTTTTTTGGTAAGTGCATCCCTTACTCAGAGTGTAATACCACTTCAGGCTGAAAAAGGATAATTTTATACATTATGCCATGACAAGATCATTGGTGA
>NW_011220610.1:0-356 GCF_000146605.3 Meleagris gallopavo | reverse complement strand
GGCTCTGTCGGGAGGGCGGGGAGCTGCTTCTCTTGCTCTCAAGTCGGGGCGACTCACGGCGCGGCCTTCTCTTCCAGCTGGGTGACATGGTAACGAGGCAGGCCCTGAGGGGCAGGGAGACGGCAGCGCTGCTCAGGGGGATCTTCAGAGGTAGGTGACGCGTCTGGGGGGCTGGTGGGGGACAGGGCCTGATGGGGAAGAGGGGAGGTGAGAGGGAGTGGCTTTAAACTAAAAGAGGGGAGGTCTGGGTTAGATGTTAGGGATTTTTCATTAAGAGGGCGGTGAGACCCTGGCACAGCTGCCCAGAGAGCTACCCCATCCCTGGAGGTGCTCAAGGCCAGGTTGAATGGGGCCCT
>NW_011220609.1:0-304 GCF_000146605.3 Meleagris gallopavo | reverse complement strand
AAAAAATAAAAAATAAAAAAATAAAAAAATAAAAAAATAAAAAAATAAAAAAATAAAAAAATAAAAAAATAAAAAATAAAAAAATAAAAAAATAAAAAAATAAAAAAATAAAAAAATAAAAAAATAAAAAAATAAAAAAATAAAAAAATAAAAAAATAAAAAATAAAAAATAAAAAAACCATGAGTGCCTGCTAATTTGCCTCCAGGGTTTGAGGTCTAGAGCAGGGAGCAAACACAAAAGGAAACAAATGCAATTTCTCACTGGTAAACTGCAACAAGTAGGACAACTCACACAGGATCATCT
>NW_011220608.1:0-544 GCF_000146605.3 Meleagris gallopavo | reverse complement strand
AAGAATGAAGACCACTTCTTTCTTAATTCTTCTGCCATATCATGGCAATACCAAAAATAGAAAAAGAAAAACGAAAAAAAAAGGAAAAGAAAAAAAAGAGATTTAACACAGTTAAGAAACTGATTTTCATCCAATGCTTGACTTCACATTTTGACTTTGTCAAAGTAGCCTCAGTTCATTGCCTTTCTTTCAAAAAGTGCTGACATTTTAGTAACTTGTAACTTGTAAGCATTTCTGAAAGGTTGAAACTTGTCAAAAAGACACAAGATGATATTTATATTAGGTACTCAGGAATATATTTACGTACTTGGGGATTCCACATAATGTACTTAATTTCTTCAGGAATCTTCTTGCCAGGTAGACACCTATTGCCCTGCCCATAAATCTCACTCCTTCAAATTTCTTAACACTTAAAAGAATTCATTTCTACTCTGAATTCAGTAATGGAAAAGCTTGTTTTCCTTATGTAAGTAGACTTAGTCAGATTGCAAAAATCTGTTAAATACTGATTCCTTCAAAGCTGAATTTCAAATTAAAGTTCATT
>NW_011220607.1:0-396 GCF_000146605.3 Meleagris gallopavo | reverse complement strand
GATTAGAATGGATAGTGAGTGCATCTTAATACATCAGCTGCTTACTGCTGCTGGTACAGCATTCAGCCTGTGAACTGCAGTCCCTTTTTTGGTCACAAAGACTTCTAATGCTCAGTACTTTTTATCTGCAGCAGCAAGTACTAAAAAAATCGCAGTGCTTTACTTTATAGTGCATTTTATACTGTTTTTGCCACTGTTTATATCAGCTATACTGCAAAGGTGAGCTGTGTTCTGAATTGAACAACCTTAGTAAGCTGGCTGTTTTCTGTATGCACACTTTCATAAGCAAATAATTTCCTCTTTGCATTACACAGTTTCAGTGTTACAGACAAAATGACTGTAATTCTGTGAACTGCTGTTACTGCTCATCTAATTTCCTTGCTGGAGTGTGGAGCA
>NW_011220606.1:0-504 GCF_000146605.3 Meleagris gallopavo | reverse complement strand
AGACATTTGTTGTGTGTGTGTGTGTGTGTGTGTGTGTATATATATATAAACCGAAATATACATATATACATACACACATACTTTTCGGTTTGTTATTGGTTTTATTTATTTATGTATTTATTTATTATTTTTTTTTTTTCTAGGAGAGATACCCATGCAGCTAACTGATATTTCTAGGGGTCTGGCTTAACTTCAGCATTTTGCTGGACTCATGATCTGAGAGTTAGGCCTATTGCTCTGGGAGTCCATTGCCAGAACTTTCCAATCAAATGGGACCAGCATATATGAAGCAATTACCTTTCAGTAAGCAGTTTGCAGTCTTCCTATCTCTTCACACAGGAAATAAATAAATAAATAAATAAATAAACACAGAGGCAGAATCTGTTATGTAGCATTAACCTTGAACCTCATGCAAACTATGCAGTGTTCTTCTTAATGCTATCAGAAAATGAATGATAACAGTGGCATTTATCATAGCTTTCCATATGAATCATAAATTCTCCC
>NW_011220605.1:0-592 GCF_000146605.3 Meleagris gallopavo | reverse complement strand
CTCTTGCTTTAATCAAGTAAAATTCCTTAGCGTTTTACAGGAGTAGTACAGTAGAGAGATGAATTTTTTCTGAACAGGTGAACAGCCTGGTGCTGTAAAAACCTCGCTAAGGCATTGAACAGATCTGGTTAAGAAGATGAAATGAAAACCAGAAATGAACTTTGTAGCTCAGTTCCTTCCTGTGCTGGCACAATAGAGCACTGGCAGCTGCTGCATCGCCTAAGCTTCCCTGCCTGCAGTACTTGTGCGTTCCTGCCTCTTGTGAAGAGGTACCTCCCCTTCTAACGCAGCAAAGCTAAATTTAGCCCCTGCAGAGTGCACATTTCCTATATTTAGTGCTGTGAAAGTCAGCAAGTAACTGGCTAGCTATGAGGTGCTCTGCAGTCCAGGAGACTGAAATAGAAATGCAACTAAGTGCCTCCTGGGTTTTCCCCCTCTGGCCAGCCTGCAGTGACAGTGGAGGTGCCTCTGCAGGGCTGGGACTTTTTAAAAATATATATCAGGGTAGTATGTGAGCAGAGAGCTGCAGAGCCCAGTGCTGCTGGGAGGAGGCTGAGCATTGTTGCTGCCTGTGTGATGAAGGCTGGTTGCT
>NW_011220604.1:0-491 GCF_000146605.3 Meleagris gallopavo | reverse complement strand
TTTTTCTGTTCGCATCATTAGTGTTTTGTACTTTGAAGAAACATTTACCATAACAGATGAAATAAAGTGAGTCTGAAACAAACTCAGAAAATTCCAGAAAACAGTTCAGGGAGTCTAATTAGAGTTGAGAGTTACTCACCAAACTTAGCAGTTCCTATAAGAAACAATGTAGGATTTCACTGGCAGAACAAAAAGCTAATTAAGAATTGGCGTTGTATCTAAAGTTGGAAATTGCTACAGCTTTAGAAAATGTGGTCACTTATTTTGCAATATTTGAATTGTATTTTAATGTTCTCAAATAGTAATGATTTTTGTACTATGTTCAGGTTTTATTGCTTGGTGATATATTATTCTTTTACTGCAGATTTTGCAGTTCACCATTAAGGCCAGCCATCCATTAAGCAGCAATGTAATTTGTAGTATTCTGAGGTATTCCTTTTTTTGTCCTGAATTTTAGAACACATCAATGAAAACAATGAGTTTATATCTCT
>NW_011220603.1:0-382 GCF_000146605.3 Meleagris gallopavo | reverse complement strand
AGTAAATTATTTTAACAAACCGATTAACGTTTCTTTGTATTTTAATTTTGTTTTTTTCGTTGAATTATTCTATTTTTCTTGTTTATCATTGCCTGTTGACCCAGTAAATTTATTGACATATGTGATATTTTTAATCATTGTAAGTGAGATCAGAATAAATGCGTCCACGTTTCTCCTCATAATTTAAAGCAAGTACCATAGTAGTTGTACAGGTAGTTTATTTTGACTGTTACAAATCGAATTTCATTGTTACATAAAATATAAATACAGAGATATGATTGAATCAAAAATTAAGATGTACAGTTAAAGATACCATTGTAGGGGCAGCCTTCTAAAATGCTCTGCTTGTCTGGTTTACTCGGTATCTTCTTCACTTCCACTC
>NW_011220602.1:0-394 GCF_000146605.3 Meleagris gallopavo | reverse complement strand
TATACTAGCAAATATGCTAATTGTAATGTTCATCCTGAAACAGAAGGAGAAAAAGTCTCATTCTGACAAGAAGTAAAAAAAAAAAAAGACTTTAAAATTTTTTATAAACCAAATATTCTCCTGAATATCACAGATGTAAGAGTGTATGCAGTCTGAAGCAGATACAAGTAGATCATAGTTTGAATTCTGTTGCTGTGAGGGTTTGCTTTACTTACTTATGCATCTGTTTATGGGTTGTTGTATGTTTTTTTTAAATGAACTCTAGATTTTATCTTCCGGAACGATCTGCATATCAAAAATCAGTTTACAGTGATTTGCATTCATATTAAAGTATCTTTGCTAAGTGAAAAAAGCAAGTTTTGTTCAACCACTAAATATTGGAAAATTGGAGTTC
>NW_011220601.1:0-427 GCF_000146605.3 Meleagris gallopavo | reverse complement strand
GCCAGAGCACAGCACAAACGCACAAGAGGGAAAACAGGGAAAACACTGCAACAAAGCAGCTCCTTATTCTTACAAAATGTATCTTGGGCTCGACAAAAGCACTGATGGAGTTTCAATTTACAGCCTTATCCAAACAATTCATACAAGAAACTGCAAAGAATCTAATGCATTTAAACTAGGTAAGAAGGGTTGGAACAACTCAGAACAGATCCATTTCAGTTTCTAGCTCAGTGTACACAGTTGTTGCTCTCCAGTCAAAGATAAATGCTCCATAAATACAAGTCTCTCTCAACTTAAAAAACTAAAGAAATAAAAAAAAAAACCAAAAAAACCTCAGCAGCAAAACCCTATTCTAAACATTCCCCTAGAAATTCCCTGGATCTTTTTCACAAAGATGCACAATCTACTGTTTAAAGGACAGTATAAA
>NW_011220600.1:0-470 GCF_000146605.3 Meleagris gallopavo | reverse complement strand
CTAGAGGTAAAAGTGGCTCTTGTCAGAAAGGACTTTGTGTTCTGCAGAATTGGTTTTGCCATGCAGAAGGACTTGCTCATAGAGGACACAGTAAAGCTGTTTTGTTAGGTGTAGTTAGCTGCCTGACTGCTGCTTCTAATTAAATCAACCACAAGCCAAACAACTTGACTCATTTCCATAGCCTTGTTTCTCAGAGGTTTTTGTTTGTGTATACGTGTTCTTCCCCTCTTCCCTCTCCCCCCCAGTTTGCCAGAGGATAATTTGAATGCTACAGTTTGTGTTTTTTACTAAATAGCACACAGCTTTTACTCTTGTTAGTTTTGTTAATCACACATAACTGATTTAGACATTGTCCCTTAATTTTGCTTTTTTTTACAGTCCTTAATAAATGAAATTGCTTGTTAGTTGTATAGGGAAAAAAAAGGAAAAGTGCAAATGGGAGTGGGTGGCCTGGGAAGAATATAGGGATG
>NW_011220599.1:0-415 GCF_000146605.3 Meleagris gallopavo | reverse complement strand
CCAACCATGAAATCTGTTCAGCTGTGCTTTGGGTCTCTGCGACGTCTGTAAAGATGGAGGTAAAAATACCCAAAGGAAAAGGAGGGCTGCAGTCAGTGATTTCTGGGAGCTCTGTAGAACTGAAGAACTTCTGAAACAAAGGGACGTTTCTGTTCAGCAGAGGGAAATGAGTCATTTCAAGATAAAACCTGCTGTCCAGAAGGCCTGCAGATGTGCTGTGGAACATCCTCTGTAGGCACTAAGAGCAAAGTCTTTTTCCTTTCCTTCTCCCTCCCTTTTCTTTTCCTTTCCTTTCCTTTTCTTTCCCATGTTGTGCAGACTTTCTCATTGCGTATCTGAACTGTAAGGGAGATACCCCAAGATAGTTCACCTTACCTTTTCGTAAATAGTCAGTATGGAATATCCCAAACTGCTG
>NW_011220598.1:0-537 GCF_000146605.3 Meleagris gallopavo | reverse complement strand
AATTGTTTAATCTTCGTAGTGCACAAACTTATTATACAAAATGTATAAACTTGTGTTAAAAGGATGATAAAAATTCAAGGGGGAAAATTGGCTTAAATATTTAAAACCGTATCGTTAGATCCATTGCCCTTAGGTTCTGTGCCCTCAGGACAAAAATTGGCTTAAATATTTAAGTGTGTCTTTAGATCCACTGCCCTTTAGATCCCGTGGCCTCCTTCACTACTTTATCTTCGTATTTGTATTTTAAAATATTTAGCTAATTATATTCTAATATTGCCTCAAACAATGGAGCTGTATTGTGTTCAGAAGTCCTAGTTTGTTTTTTTTAAAGTGTATGTGGCTGTTTAACTTGCACAAGAGTTCTGCATGCCTATTTGATGAAATATTGCTGTTTTGTTTAACAGCTTTATTAGATTAGAGGGTGACGGTTATTTTGTTACTTCTTAAACTGTTTATAAAAGACATGGTTGATGTTTTGCATGCTTTTAATATTACAGGTTACACAAATTATCAAACAAAGACGAGCAGAAAGGAAAA
>NW_011220597.1:0-463 GCF_000146605.3 Meleagris gallopavo | reverse complement strand
TAGTATGTCAGTGGACCAGACCATCATGTTTATGATATAAAGCTCATAAGAAAATTCTATTATTTTTCTTCTTGGGTTAATTTTGTTTGTTTGATGAGTTTTCCACTTTTGGAAAGCAGCTGTCTTGTTTGAGATTTTCTACCTGAGGGGATGGGATGTTCAAATGGGTATACAGAAGCCCAAGAAAGCTTCTAATGTTGAAAAATCTTAAAACATAAAACAAAATCATAATTAGCTTCTGGTGTGCCAGCTCTTGCATGGGATTTGAATAATTCATTAAAGGAGATTTTTTTTTTTTTGTCTTCTGCCACTGAATTATCTCTTAAAGACAATCTCGCTAGTCCCATGTTTTAAAGGCTTTGATTGTTTAATAATGGGAAGAAAAATGCTAAAAGCTGATTCCTAAGTCCAATAAAACTATGTGCTGGAGACTGATGTGCAGATGAGGATGGAGCTCCCCTTT
>NW_011220596.1:0-328 GCF_000146605.3 Meleagris gallopavo | reverse complement strand
AAAACCCTCCTTGTCTTCTTTGGTCTGTCCCCTAGATGGCACCTGCTCTCAGCAGATTAAATCCCTGATGGAAAGCTGTAGGAAGAGATATATTAAAAACAAAACAACCCCAGAAACCTAAACAACAACAAACCGAAAAAAGCAAAGAAAGAAAACCCCAAACATCAAATATATATATATATATATATAGAGAGAGAGAGAGATTAATATATACATTAAACAAAACCTAGTAATTTATAGCTTGTTTCATCTATTTCTGCTGTCTTTTTCCTTTCTGGGTGTTCTACGTTCCCTCCTCAAACGCCACTGGGAGAAGGTAACAGGCCTC
>NW_011220595.1:0-319 GCF_000146605.3 Meleagris gallopavo | reverse complement strand
ACTTGTTTATTATATATATATATATATATATATTGGACTGTGTCTGCTCAGCCACCTGCAGGGTTAAACCGCAACACCCATCTAAGGCTGCAAAGTGCTGTGTTTTAACCTAAAATACACATTTGTTTAGAGGCTAAGGGATAAAAGAGTTAGCAGCACATATGTACATCACTGTTCAATGATCAAACCTCTTTTTGCTTTTAATAGGTGTACTATGAGACAGAAAATCTGCTGTCCTCCACATTTAATTTATTACAAGGGCATGTCAGAATGACAGAATATCTTCACTGCAGGAACACCAAGGTTTTTAGGCATGTTC
>NW_011220594.1:0-333 GCF_000146605.3 Meleagris gallopavo | reverse complement strand
AGCCCTGTTAGCTTGCTTTGAGTAGTCTATGTAAATAATGCACTATAAAGGTTAAATAGATCCTTCCCCTGATGGCCCCTCTCCCACTGATGAGAGTTTAAAACTGAGTAGAAGAATGCTCTGAGCAAGACCAAGAACACTTTGTTCCAAAAATCTCATACATATCCATGAGCAAATATTTTGTTACTCTTTTTAACTGAGACCAGCATTCAATGTATAAAAAGGCATCTGCTGATTTTTTTTTTTTTTTTTTGCATGTCTGGAAGTTGGTTTTTGAGCTGAAACCTTCTGAATGTAGTGACCTATATACCCAAATGTTATGAGAGTAAAAAT
>NW_011220593.1:0-411 GCF_000146605.3 Meleagris gallopavo | reverse complement strand
GCTTCATCCTGACTAAAATATATATCCATCTTAGAAAAAATAGTTTTTGTGTGGAATATTTTGTGATTAGTATTTACAAGTTATCACAGTGCTATTTCTGGGTAACTGGGAAAAACATAGAAATGCCATCACAACTATCAAACACAACCTTCTTGCCAGAGTTCAGCAGAGATATCTGCTTCTCTTGAGCAGATTTACATGTAGAACATTAATGCCATTTGCTAGACATTTTCTTTCTTCTATTTTTTTTGTGCTTTTTTTTTGTTGTTTGTTTTGTTTTTTTTTTTTTTTACTAAACAACCAAACTTCAAAATTCTTTCCTATGATACTGATCTTCTTCCTCATTTATTTATTTATTTATCACTCCATATCTTATAGTTTCATTTAGGTTTGCTTTCTCTTCCTGAATTG
>NW_011220592.1:0-517 GCF_000146605.3 Meleagris gallopavo | reverse complement strand
AGTGGAGAGGAGAATAGGGCTAAGTGTGTCTGCGTAAAGTGATTCTCTATTTCCAAATATGAGAGAATTGAACATCTTCAAAAATCAATACGAGTCCACTTCAGCATAAACAAGGGAAGATTAATACTTAACTTGTCTGGAAGCAGGGAGGAGAGACAGTGGAAGTTGTCTCTAGAGACAAAGAGAGACTCAATGAGATCTGAAGCCTCTTGTTTAATGTGAGAGGTAAAAGGTTTAAAATTAAAACCCCTACCCCCTCCATTAAATGAAAGCTAATGAGGTGCTGCAGAACTGATACCATTTGGCATTGAAATAGGCTCTTGGGGTTTTTTTTTTTTTCCCCTTTATACCTCAGAAATTTGTAATTTGTCAGACTGATGATTTCTTCTTGGAAGCAAACGGGTATTTCCACAGGAAGAAACTGATTTGCTGGTCCAACCAAAATCATTAAAAGATTTTGCAATATGTGTTAGTGAAAGTGAGGGCAGTGTCCAGGGTTAATGTATGTTTTTCCTCT
>NW_011220591.1:0-387 GCF_000146605.3 Meleagris gallopavo | reverse complement strand
TTTGAAAAAGTCCAGTACAGGGCCACAGAGATGATGAGAGCATCTCCCTTACAAGGAAAGGCTGAGTGAGCTAGGTCTCTAGTTTGAAGAAGAGAATGAGGGGTGACCTCATCAAAGTTTATAAATACACGAAGCGTGAGTGTCAGGAGGATGGAGCCAGGCTCTTCTCGGTAACATGCAATGATACTACAAGGGGCAGTGGGTGCAAGCTGGAACATGGGAGGTTCCACCTAAATATGAGAAAAAACTTCATAGCAAGGGTAACAGAACACTGGATGGGGCTACTCAGAGAGGTTGCAGGGTCTCCTTCTCTGGAGGCATTCAAAACCTGCCTGAACAGGTTCCTATGTGATCATTCCAGGCTGGATATGGCTCTGGGCAGCCTGG
>NW_011220590.1:0-309 GCF_000146605.3 Meleagris gallopavo | reverse complement strand
AAGCTACTTTTCAGTATCACACTCCATTTGTAAGGCCCTTTTCCCTCCTTTGGCTGCAGATCTCTCTTCAAGGCTGGAATTACAATTCCCCTGGCATAACCTGGAAATGGTGCAGAGAAGCAATCCACAGCTTCCAGCAGCTACTGAAAGAACTCAGGCAGTAAATGAAAACGTATCATTTTGTTTTTATATTTCTACTCCCAGCACAGAGTTTTCATTTGGAAAAATGGCAGGTTTCAAATGGAGTGTGATACTGAAAAGTAGCTTTTTGTACCTTGATTTTTATTGTCACTTCCTTGGTTTTTTTTT
>NW_011220589.1:0-364 GCF_000146605.3 Meleagris gallopavo | reverse complement strand
TCCATCTAACTTTGCGTTTTTCCTCTGCCGCCATGAGAAAGAGAACAGGGCGCCAGAAGCTGTGCTGCGGCTCCGCGTCAATCCGGCCGCAGAAGCTGTTTCCGCGGTCTCTGCTGCCCCCTCGTGGCCAATCGGTGGAATTGCGACCGTGTATGTTTGATGCCGCAGGCAGCGGGACTCATGGGCCGTGGCACGCGGAAGTGGCGCGCGTACGTTCTCGTCGCTCTGCACAGCAAATCCGCCAAGCTTTGTAATAGTTAGTCCTCCAGGCAATAGTACGCATGCGCCCGTCAACTTAAAGATAGCAATTAAAGATAGCCCGTCAACTTAAAGATAGCACAAACCACTAAGGGTACGGACAAGC
>NW_011220588.1:0-425 GCF_000146605.3 Meleagris gallopavo | reverse complement strand
AGCAGTTAAACCACCACCGCTGGGCTTTCTTTCATTCCTGCCCCACACTGTTCCTCTCAGGTGTCAGCAGCAACACGTGCAGGATGTGCAGGAATCTCTGTCCATATGTAATGGTTGTTTGGATTTTTTTTAAATGGTAGTAAAAAAGCAACATATTCTCCCAAAAGTTGTAAATATATTACCAAGCTCCTTTTTTAAAAACAATTCTTATTCTACATGCCAAGGGTTATACAATCTCAAATAGTGTGAATCCTCTGCATGGTTTCACTCAGTGAAAAGACTGTTCTGAAAATCCAGATAATCAGATAAAGATCAGATTCAAAACCTCTTTGTTTTATATCTTTCTTGGTTTGTTCTTCAGCATCAGAGCTTAAATGTTACCTTTGTTGTTGTTGTTTAAAAAAGGAGCTTGGTAATATATTTAC
>NW_011220587.1:0-514 GCF_000146605.3 Meleagris gallopavo | reverse complement strand
GTTGCATTAGCTGTGACAAAGTTTAGCTTTGTATCTCCTTTTCAATACTTAAAATCCCTGTCTTTCCCAAAGGTTGTATTAATTACAACAACTAGCTTTTTAATTATTAAATTTTTTTTTTTTTTGTATATGGATAGAAGTTCAAGTCCAGTTAAAGTATAAAGCTTCTTAAAATGAAGGCTGGACAAAACATGTTTTATACTCAAAGCTGGTCATTATACAAAAGTGAAGGGGTTTTATTTTGTTTTTGCTTCCTTTTCCTGTAGCTGTAATTCTGATTACTGTATCCTTTAGATTTTAGGGGCAAAATCTCACCACCTGTCTGGATATTTACATCGGAGGAAAAGAAATAGCCTTCCTCCCCTTTATATTCCCATGTAGCTTCTAAAATTTAAGTAGCTAGACAATGGGCAGAGAGAGTTAAATTAATCAAAATAAAGGAAATACACACTTGGTTCCCAGAAAGGATTACTGTGATAAAACCTGGTTTAGCCAATCAGCAAACGCTTGTATA
>NW_011220586.1:0-389 GCF_000146605.3 Meleagris gallopavo | reverse complement strand
GCCTTACACAGGAGATGCAGAAACATGGGGGGCAGGAAATGGGTTGTGTGGGAAGTCAGGGCCAGGCAGGCAACAGGAGACCTGCATGGGGACGCTGGGCTGGAAAGGAGCAGTACTGGAGCAGAGCTGGGGAAAGAGCCCGAGGTTACAGTTGACTTTCTGTGTCGCTCAGCTCCACAAACACTAGAATTATCTCCTCTCATCCAAAGGTATATTCTTTTTTTTTTTTTTTCCAAAGAAAATCCTACTGGAAATGACTTTCTTTGCTGTGACAAAGGGCTATTTGCATTCCATTACACATCTCCCCCTCCCCCAGATGTGGCAAGAAAATTATACACTCAGCTCAGAAGCGCAGCTGGATGCCAACCCCAGCCTCACCTCTCCCAGGA
>NW_011220585.1:0-430 GCF_000146605.3 Meleagris gallopavo | reverse complement strand
TACCTTTATGGTGTGTTGTTCACTAGTCTTTCCTTTTTCTTTTTTTTTTGTTTTTTTTTTGTTTTTTTTGTTTTTGGTTTTGTTTTTGTTTTCCTGATTACTGGTATCATTGGCCCAACTCTATTCACAGAAATTAACTGTTAGCATACTGGCATGCTGCTCTTACATCTTGTTTTCTTCATCTTCCTTTAAATTTTACTCTTCTTGTTCACCCTTGGAGTGATTTGCTAATTTTATTAAAGATACTTTTGCTTCTTATTTTTAACCTTAGACTCGACTTTTTACATTTTCCCCACATTGCCTGTTTTATTGTTTGTCTACACTGTCATAAATTATGCGTACTGTCCAATAACTTCCTTTACTTTGTTTTGTATCACTTCCTTGAGTATTTCCCAGCTGATCTGTAGTGATATTTCCTCATAATTGCAAG
>NW_011220584.1:0-419 GCF_000146605.3 Meleagris gallopavo | reverse complement strand
TTACCCTTTTTCTCTGTTGTGTAGTTTCTCTCAGTAAAATCAAGGAATATCTTGCAGTTTGTAATATTTGTTTTGGCAATATGACTTCGTAACACTGACAGATTGGATACAAGTAGGCCAGTCTTTGTTCTGACTTATTTATTCAGAACACATCTCAGCACAAGGAGAATGAGACCCACCCTAAGAGACTTCCCTGGAATGAAGGCCCCTCTCCAGCACAGTTCTGCAACTGTGCCATCCTGCTGGGAAAAGCTCTACTGAAGTCACGTAAATTGCATTTGGGATATTAACAAACGCAGAATATCACGAACCATAAAAAATCAAAGCAGCCTTGGGGTGGATGTTGCAACTCATACCAAAAACTATTTTTTTTTTTTAAACTTTTTCCATAGACAGAACTTTAGATCATCCTTATATCT
>NW_011220583.1:0-507 GCF_000146605.3 Meleagris gallopavo | reverse complement strand
AAAGCAAATGGCCACCTACTTTAATGACATAGATCTGAAGAAAGAATTCAGAGGAGGAATAGAGTCACTTTGAATAGAGCATAATTTTGGGTAAATGTTTTAAGGGACCAAGCAGCCTGGGTTACTTAGTTATATCAGCTATTCAGGTCATTTGATATCCTGGTTAAAGATGATCCTCCTTGTGGATGACTTCTGTCTGGTTACCATGGATATCAAAAGCTTCAGTTAAAAAGCTCCCTATGTCTCAAGTCTCCCTGTGCTTGTGTGCTACACATTTTGTGCAACATAAAATGTGGAGGGACGGGCATTTTGTGGGCTTGTGTTCAACACGTACGTTGCAAATGTATCCACGCCCACACTGTATTACACAACTGAAAGAACTGGTGCTTAACCACATCTACAGCTTGCTCATATTTCTTTTTTTAATTTATTTACCAAAAACAAAAGCAAAGCAAAAACTCCATCCTGCTTTCAGCAGAGGCAGTGATGTTAAGGAGCTTGAGGCTT
>NW_011220582.1:0-562 GCF_000146605.3 Meleagris gallopavo | reverse complement strand
AAAACAGTTTTTTAACAGTTGTTGAATGGTACGTATTTTAGTCCCAGAAGCCCACAATGATAGGCCACATTCTCAAATGATATAACACGATGCCATGCTTTTTACTAATAACTGCTTCCATTTTTTACTTGCAGGCTCCCTTCATGCTCACTTTTTGTGCACAGAAAATACAGGCTACCTGTAGAGGCTGTGTCCTAGAAGAATCAAAATATATTAATGTAAAGATTTTATGGTAATTAGTTATTGTTTTTTTTTTTTTGTTTGTTTGTTTGTTTTCCTTCCAGAAGTAGTGAAATATTAAGAAAACTAAAATCTCTTTGAATAATTAGAGCTGACAGTGTTTAGGAAGAAAGAGAACTATATTATAATCGACTTCATAAGCAAATAAATTCCACTATTTATGGAATTTTCCTTGGTTTGTAACAATTAAAGCATACTGACGTTCTTAATCTGTTTTAAGTCCAGGATTCTTTTGGTCTCAATATGTTTTTGCAAGATGAGCAAAAAGCACCTGAAATCCAGGCATAATGTGCTCTTACATCTTTACTTTTCCCCTTTATTG
>NW_011220581.1:0-514 GCF_000146605.3 Meleagris gallopavo | reverse complement strand
AAATAACCATGCATGTAACTTGCTGAGTAGCTCCTAAAGGCCTGGAGTTTTGGGTTTTCCAACTGGTTTCAACACAAACAGTGAAGCTAAACAAACATTCATTTCTCAACTGGAAAACCACTTGAATGTGAAAAAAAAAACCCTGAGTTTTACTTCAGTTTGTATCCCTGATCTGCTAGAGACTAGCTAGACTCCTTTTTCTATGGCTGAAGGAACATTTGTCTAGGTGTTTTTGCTTATATCTTTATCTTAAAATATGTTAAGCTAATATAAGATTTAATGAGGTACTGGAAGAGGAATCAAAATTAGACTACAGTATTTGTAAGTGATTAATATTTTTCCCTACATATTTTCCCATATTTTTCCCTTACAGCATTTATATCTTATCTAAGGTCTTTAGCTTCATGTGTAAAATCTGGACTTTTTCACAGCTCTAAATCAGAAATAGTATATAGCAACCTACTGCTCACCACATAATTTGAGTTTGATGCAGTCAGACTCAACTGGTCATTGG
>NW_011220580.1:0-456 GCF_000146605.3 Meleagris gallopavo | reverse complement strand
CATAAGAAAAGTGGTATCCAGAATGAGATGAGTACTTGACTCTCCTGCCTTGTGCTCACTGTCCAGTGCAGTGTTGTATAGAGTAATGTGCCATAGAAAATATGAACAGCATTTGGTGTTTCTTCTTTCTTTCTTTTTTTTTTTTCCTGTTCTTAAGAAGATTTTTCTTATAGGCCTCTAATCCACGTAGTGTACAAGACAAAATTCCTAACATAGAACTGGGTAACAACCAAGAGTGACATGCTAGGACAGTGAGAAAGATGTGAAACTCCTTTTTTACAGAATAGCCATCCAGAGGAATAAAAATCACACCTTTCTTTTTTCGTAATCAGTTCCATTCACTTCTAAATAGATAAAGGCAGCTAAATGACATGAATATCTCAGTCTGTACACTTTCTCTGCTACCAGACTTCATCTCGTCAAAGGGAAAAGTTACAGACCTCAAAGTTATCATCT
>NW_011220579.1:0-405 GCF_000146605.3 Meleagris gallopavo | reverse complement strand
GCAGCCATATCAGAAAATTCAGTACAGCAGCTAAACGAACTTTTAGTGTGCTCCAGGCTTTACTGTACAACATTCACCTTTTGGAGGATTGGTATACGAGGGGTATACCCCGCCCCCCCCCAAAAAACCAAAAAAAAAAACTTACAGAGCATTAAAATAGAAGAAGCTGCTATTCATGGCTGAGGTGGGTAGCGCTAAGGCTAAGCACAAACGCCTGAGTGAGCGCTACAAAAGAGCATCAACTGTGTGAGCATCATTGTAGCTTATTGAGGACAATATGCCTGAAAGACAGTGAAACACGATTCATCAGTTTGTAAATAATGAAGGTCAGTAAGATGCAAGAAGAATAGCCAGCAGAAATATATCAAGAATAAACAGTATAAATTAATCTAGTTTTCTTCTTTA
>NW_011220578.1:0-445 GCF_000146605.3 Meleagris gallopavo | reverse complement strand
AAATGATATTACTCTCGGGAGCACGTTCAAATATTTTTTATTCTTTGCAGAAGTGTGTGCTTCAGCTTAATCAGAAGGAATGTTTGTACGTAGACGGAAAGTTAGGCCCCTGAGCTCAGATGCATCATAACTGCAGTCCCCCTGGGTTTCCTGGGGCAAGATCACATCCTAAATGCAGCAGAGACAAAATTAAAATACTATTTTTTTCCAAAGTGGTTTGCTTGGTTTGGTTTTGTTTGCTTGTTTTGTTTTTTGAGTCACCTGATTCTAGAAAGGGAAAAAAAAAATGTTTTCCTTCCCTAAAAATAACGCCTTTATTTCAAGAAGAACTTGCGCTTCAGATTATTTTTTTTTCCTAAATAAAATAAAAAATAACACATGTAAAATAAATTCCTTTAGTGGGACCATGAGCCTACTGAGAATTTAATAGGAAAAGAAGTGAAAA
>NW_011220577.1:0-467 GCF_000146605.3 Meleagris gallopavo | reverse complement strand
AATAACGGGTTTATTTGCATGCCTACTTACCTCTGCCTCCTGGCTATGCATATTTAACATAGCAGTTATCTGTTGTTTTTCTTTTTCCCTTGCTTTGGCTCACCAGGCATCATGCTGATGATTTGCCTAGTCATCCTTTTCTTTTAGCTTATTTTCTTTCACTATATGCATGTTTGTTTTTTTATTTTTAAAGTTCTTGAATCACGGGCATAGTTAAATGGGTCCCTTCCTCTGCTTTAGGAAGCCTGCAGCTGTTTCTCTTCTTACCTTTCAAGAAAACTTTTTTATTGCATTCTTTTTTTTTCCCTACTTTATTTTAACATGCTTTAATGAGATGTCTTCTATTAATTACATTAACTTACTGATCCAATAACTTAAAAACACAGAACCTCTTAGCAGTGTTTTTACATATATATAAAACTTTCAATCATGTTTGTTCGTGCAATAAATTTATTCCAACTCACTTT
>NW_011220576.1:0-535 GCF_000146605.3 Meleagris gallopavo | reverse complement strand
ACTTGAATGTGAAATAATACAGCACAAGAGCTGAACAGTGTAGTTTATGCACTTATATTGAGTATTTGCTCTATTTTTGTAAGTTGGCTTGTGTATTGTTTGTTGGGGTTTTTTTTGTTGTTGTTTTGTTTTTTTTTTTGCTTTTGGTAGCAGTACTGCACTTCTGTATGCTGTATTTCTTTTCTTTGAAAGGTAAAAGGCACTTTTGATAACAGGATGTAGAGACTGTTTTCATTCATGGTAACGTTCAAGGTACGGTGAAAAGTGGTCCCATCCAGGAAAAAAAATCTTATGTATTTTGTTTATACCTTCCATGTGTCCAACCTTTTGGTTTGCTTGGGCTGCACTGAGTGAAGAGGAACTGCTTGGACTGCATATATGTGACCCAAGACAATAAATATATATATATATGTAAATAAATAAGATATAGTTAATATATATAAGTGAAAAAATATATTTTCCTTTTATTATTTTATAAACGTTAAAAAAGAATGCAACAAAACCCATAAACCTAGTAGGTTGTACATGCATGACT
>NW_011220575.1:0-401 GCF_000146605.3 Meleagris gallopavo | reverse complement strand
CATTTCATTCTTAGTTCTAACTTTGTTTCTGGTTTCATTTTCATTGTTCACATACCAAGGTAATCATACAATAAATACATCAGGTAGCTAGGTCGGTTTTTTTTATTTATTTTTTGTCTTGTTTTTTCTTTTTCTTTTTTAGTTTCCCAAAAATCCACTATCAGCTTCAAGATTTTATTTTCAGAATCTACATATGAATTGAATAATTATAGTATATGAATTGAATAATTATCGTATATGAATTGAATAATTATACTTTGAGTACATGCTCCTTCGTCCATGACATTGAAAAAGGGAGGAACAGATTCAGACTTGAAGGCTTCATGTAAACATGCTGCAGAATTCAACTCTGTGAATTTAATCAGATAATGCCGTTACTGATAATGTGGCAACTACAATGT
>NW_011220574.1:0-499 GCF_000146605.3 Meleagris gallopavo | reverse complement strand
GGGTTTTATAAATTACTGCCCTCCCTGCACAGTTCTGGGAAAAGTGGGTCTTTCTGTTTGTGTAGCTGCTCTAGATACAATTTTATTATTAATCACATCAAGGGAGGCTCATAGGTTTTTAGGGCTAGAAGAGACTATTATTGTAATCTAGTTTAGAGAATTTCTTCCACAGTGTTTTTGTGTTTTGTCAAAAAGAAAAATGGTATTTGTTTTTCCATGCCCTTAGGCCTTAAGGTTTAATTTATTTTTCATAAAGCAAACAAAAACCACAGAATGCTAATTACCATAGAATAGGTAAAAAAGATATCTTCATTTGTTGAGTAAATTTCTGAAATTCTCTTTTTTTTTTTGTTATATTAAAATAAAAATCTATGCTAATTCTAAATGGGAAAGAAGAAAACCCTTCTAGTAAAAACATAGACAAACCCTTTAACTGTGATGCCACAGGAAAACGCAGGGACAGGGCAATGGGCACCCCCAAAGCTGAGTTTTAATGCAT
>NW_011220573.1:0-469 GCF_000146605.3 Meleagris gallopavo | reverse complement strand
CCCTCTGCTGGTACTCCTTTTTAAGAGTATCCCTTATCTTTTTTTTTTTTATTCTGGGGATTCTGGAACTACACGTTGAACAAGATCAGATTCAGCACTGATCTCTGAGGGACATCACTAGTTACATGCCTCCAAACTCTGTGTTGCTGACTACCCTCTGAGCTTTGACAGTCAGCCAGATCTCAATCCACCTCACTGTCCACATATCTATCCCATATTTTCTAAGTTTCATAACTAGGAAATTATAAGACATGGTGTCAAACATGTCATGTTTTGTATTCATTTGCCTGTACCTTCCTCTCCTCCTCTTTGTATCCTTCCTTGCTGTCATCCGAGCCTCTTACTCCCACCTGATCTCTATGTGACCCAGCCCTCACATTTTCTTTTGCAGCTCCCAGCCTCTCCTGAAGTTTGCCTTTTCAGTGTACCCCTGGTCCCTACAATTCCCCCGTCTGTATCCTTACATCCC
>NW_011220572.1:0-443 GCF_000146605.3 Meleagris gallopavo | reverse complement strand
AAACAAACAAACAAACAACAAACAAAAAACACCAATACAATTTGCCCTTACTATATCTCCACAATAACCCCCACACCATGCAATTCATATTCTTGGCCATGCATGCATGCATCTATTCTAAGACATGTCTTTTAGGCCCACACACGTGGCTTTCCTAACACATTTCAGCTGATATTTACAAGAACCGTGGTGAGAAAAACATAAGTTTTGTTGGGGAGTTTTTCTTATTTTTTTAACATTGTTACTATTATTATTTTAGTTCTGAAAACAAGAGAAATAACCAGCATTAGATAAGCCCGTAGCTTTAATCAAAGCCATTCAAAAAAGAGATGAAAGATTCTAATTCTGAGAAATATGCACCAACAGCTGGAAAGGCATGACGGAAAAAAAAAAAAAACAAAACTGCAGACTACATTCATAATTAGGATGGAGAAAAAAAAAAA
>NW_011220571.1:0-389 GCF_000146605.3 Meleagris gallopavo | reverse complement strand
GGTTTCCTCAATCTTCTTTTCTACAGAACCAACCTATTAGCTCTGACAGATCTAATATCTTCCTTTTTTTCTAAGTTTCAGAGGAAGTGAAAGCCTGTGAGAGCAGACCTTTGAATTCACCATGACCTTTGTGGTCTGCCTTCCTATTTTGCCTGTTCTGGAATTGATATATAAGGGCTGTGCAGAGAGTAAATTCAATGATCAAACCCTTGTCTCCTCCCCACAGAAAACCAAACCAAACCAAACCAAACCAACAACAACAACAAAAAAAACCAAAAACAAACAAACAAAACAAAACAAACAAAAAAAACACACAAAGAAAGCAAAAAACAAAAAACGTCCTGTCATACTGCAGTGCAACCAGCTGCTTCCAGAGTACTGGAGGTGGA
>NW_011220570.1:0-589 GCF_000146605.3 Meleagris gallopavo | reverse complement strand
TGCAATCATACACTGGGAGAAGACAACAGTTAGATTTTCCCCCTTTGCCTTCCCAGGGGTGTTCTCAAGGATGAGCAGTAGCACATAATAGCCATCTCCTCCATTATACTCTCACTACGTAGCCTAGTATGTGCCTTGGCTTTATTGAAACAGGAGTCCAGAACATGTACATGCATGCATGCAATGGTGAAGCAAAAGTGTAGAAAAGATAATAATAATAATAAAAAAGAATATTTAAAACAGATCTTTTCATCTAAGTGAAACATCTCTATGGATTACTCCATTGTATATGGAAGGGCTTTGCAAAGTGTGTTTATTACATGATGTCCTGGTATAAAAGGAAGGATGCCTAGCAGTACACAGAGGCTTTAGCTTAAAAATATGCAGTTAAAGCTGCATTCAGATCTAAGCAAGTAAGTGATCTAAATATATACTTTCTTCCAATCACTGTGCTCTTGCTCAGCTATTAACATTTTATTAGGACCAAAAGAACCCTTAAATAAAAATACAGATTTTACTGTTCATTTCCTACATATACAAAACTGAATAATACCACAGCTGTCTCACGAGGTGGAACAATAGTTTAAAT
>NW_011220569.1:0-483 GCF_000146605.3 Meleagris gallopavo | reverse complement strand
GTGGTCTCAAAGGGTTACGCTAGAACTAAGTGGACAGGTGTAGGGTTGGTGTTGCATAGGCAAGCCTTAGATGTTGTGTCATTGGCATGGCGTGGTTACCTGCTGCAGTTCTCTGTGCTCTTCTCACCCAACTCTTTGAGCTGGTCTTTAATCTTCAGTTTTTACAAAGTAACTGGGATGAATATAAATGCTTTCTTCATGGGAGTGAGCGAGAATCTTTAAGGGATTACTGAGGAATGGTATTCCAAGAGATGTTTAACTAACTTAACAAAATGCTCAAATTCAGGTTAAAATAATCACTTTTAAGAACTGCAGAGTAATTTTTTTTCTTCTTAATACTAATATGCAATTTCAAAATTGTATGTAGTGGCTTTTCAGGATAGTTGGCAGTTTATTGCCATGGCAGGCTCTTTAGGAACTCTTTCTTAAGAAGAAAACTCCTAATGTGCTCTTCGTTTATGTATTATTATTTCTAATAGTTCT
>NW_011220568.1:0-437 GCF_000146605.3 Meleagris gallopavo | reverse complement strand
TTTAGTAGAAAGAAAAAAAAAACCACCAAAAAACCTCTTAAAAAAACCTTTATATTAGAAGTTGTGACTTTCAGCTAAGTGAGGGGTGAAAACATAGCTGTGGGGAGACACAGAGACCTACTTTGAGCTGGTCCTGTGACCACCAACATGTTCCTAATGAGCTGTCTGTCTTCATGCAGTCCACTCACACAACGACTTTCTCCTGGCCATCCTTACTCGATGCCAGATCTTGGTTTCTGCACCAGGTGAGTCCCAAGTTTCATTAAAAGTAATCAGTAAAGCTTTGGCACATATGTTTGGGTTTTGTATGTGGCTGTTCTGTTTGCTGAGCCTTTATATTCCTGTTCCTTTTGGCCATGCAGGCAGAAAGGTAGCCAGGTAGTTGTCCAGATGATTTCAGTGTGACATTTTTAAGAGCAGAAAAACAAAGCTGCATT
>NW_011220567.1:0-439 GCF_000146605.3 Meleagris gallopavo | reverse complement strand
CACAGAAAAACTACAAGTGAGCACGTTGAATTGTCTTTGACTTCCTTGTACAAATCTTATCTTTTTTATGAGATAAAAAAGATATGGTAGTGAATTTAAAAGAGCAAAACTTTTGGGGGAAATTGTAATTTAGACATAAGACAAAAAATATTTTTCACCAAATGAAATACATTTTGAAAAATAGGAAGTTAGAATGATCTTCCTTTGCAAAACATGAGTTTGTGTTTTTCATAAGCTAGGTAATTTTGAGGTAGTAATTCTGCTGGTGCAGTTTTTCTGTATTTTCTGTTCTGAACTGCTTTCTGTCATAAAACTTTGATTTCTTCCTTTGCAGATTTGTATTTGTATCTCTAAGCAACATAAAATCATAGAACTGCTTGAGTTGGAAGGGACTTTTAAGGCTCATATATTCCAAATCCTCTGCAGTGAACAGAGACAT
>NW_011220566.1:0-370 GCF_000146605.3 Meleagris gallopavo | reverse complement strand
ATAAAAGTACTTTTTTTTTTTTTGCAAAATAAAACAAAGTGCCTAATGTGCGTGTGTGTGCTCTCTGTAGCTCTTGACAGAGTTTTGTGTTTTTGCATGAAGAGCTGGAAATCACAGCTATATTAAGCTAAGAATGTCTGTTCTTCATAGTAGGGATTGTCTCTTTGGAAAGTTCCTTGCCTTTCTGTGTCCAGCCCTCTTTAAAATAATGAATGTGAAAAGATTCTCTGCCACTAGAACTTTAACAGAAGTGTGCAGTAACCTGAACATAATTGTGGTAGTCCATCCACAGCCTTGTAGCTGGAAAGGAAAAATGCTCATGGCACGAATACAAGAAATATAAGAGTTCTCTCCTACTTTCAAAATGGGT
>NW_011220565.1:0-374 GCF_000146605.3 Meleagris gallopavo | reverse complement strand
GGGCAATTTCACTTCATGAGCTGCTCTCAGCCCTTCCCAGCCACTGCAAAATGTTATCTCTGCCCGCTGAGCCAGGCTTCTCTGAGGGCTCACCCAATGGGATCACAGATTGGACCTGCAGCCCCAGATGACTTTTTTTTCCCCCTAGGGAATGCATTCTGTTTGGAAAGTTGAAAAAAAAACTTTTTTTTTTTTTACTTTTTTTTTTCTTCTTTTTTTTCCCTGCTCTCCAAAGTTTGTTTAAAAGCCTTTGCAGAAAGCAAATCTTGGCCGAGAGCCTTGAACCACTCATTTCTGCAGAATTCCTTCCAACCAAACGCTCTTGCAAAATAAGTCACTGGATGGTAACCTCCTTACAGCAGCAACAAATACAA
>NW_011220564.1:0-391 GCF_000146605.3 Meleagris gallopavo | reverse complement strand
TTCTTCCTGCAAGAGAGATGTGATCACGGCACGTGCATCAGTTTTCAACACCCATCCTAGCAGCAAGGAGCAAGGAGTGGCACTAATACTTCTTCCCCTGGTGGGGAATCCCAACAGCAGGTGTTGTGCTAAAGGAGTGAGGTGAAGGGAACATCCCTATCGAGACACAAGCCTTAGGATGGAAGGTTGAGTTATGGCATGCTGACCAGAGAAAAAAGGTGACTCCTACCTTGTACTTTTTTCTTGTTGTCTCTCTCATCATGCAGGTGACCTGAGGATGACCAAAGCCTGTTGCCGTGAGCTTTGCTGAACCCATCGATATTGTGGCTTAGAGGTATTACACCAGCACGTGGCATAGGAGAGCTCTGTAACTGTGGGAATGCGGTGTTGT
>NW_011220563.1:0-486 GCF_000146605.3 Meleagris gallopavo | reverse complement strand
AACAAAAATAAGAAAGGAGTCCTCTGTTATCGAGTGTACTTCTCTATAACACAAAAGAGAAAGGATTGCTTTTTTTTTTTTTCTTTTTTTCCTTGAGACAGCCAGGAATAAGAAGACTGAGAACAATCCAGAGTAATATACTCAAAATGAATAAACAAACAAACAGCATATTTACTACTGGATTTGGAAAAATGCACAAAACTCAGTTACTGCCCAAAGAAAAATAATATATGGAGAAAACAGAATTACATGATTTTCGTATAAATTGCAAAAGGTGTTTCATGTGATTTAACTTTAATATCTATTAACGTAATAGACCAATACTTTTTTGTTTTAGATAATCCTATTTAGATTGGAAATACTCTTTAGACTTTCCTCGAAATATTCTTTCAGAAGTCTTAATCTGCAGGTGGTCTAGAAAAAAAGTGGTTACTGCAAATTATAACTCTCAATGAAACAGTCTACAGCAATCTAATATCATGATGG
>NW_011220562.1:0-533 GCF_000146605.3 Meleagris gallopavo | reverse complement strand
AGATGATGATACCCAGACATGCATCAGCATCACATCCTGTTTCAGAAGCTGCCAAAAAGCAGCCTGTAGCAGGTTAAGGCTTGGACGGTTTTTAAAAGATCAAAATTTCTCCATATTTTTCTTTTTATTTTCTTTTAATTTTAATTGTTTTTTTTCTTGGTCCAGAAAGTAAAAGACTTGCTCATCTCTCTGACAGTTCTATGCTCAGAGCGCAGACCTGAGGCTTAGCTGCTGCTACATTTTCATTGCATCTCTGGAAAAACACACACATTTGTTTCAGTCCTGAGCAGTACCATTTTGCTTTGATTACACATTTCTGGATAAACATGTGGAACTGAGTTCAACCTTAGACAGTTTAATTACCCATATTAACGAGAGGTGTGAAAAGGACAGCTCAGAAAAACAACATCACAAGACTATAATGAGATGAGCCTCTCAAAAGCAGCAAAGAAGGAGAATAATTTATTCCTTGCTACAGCTACCAAAAAAAAGCTAATTTAGAGCAGTTCAGAGTACAAGTGTAAATTGTTAAA
>NW_011220561.1:0-411 GCF_000146605.3 Meleagris gallopavo | reverse complement strand
TTCTCTGGGAGTCAAAGTGATTGGCGGCCATTTTCATTGCATGAGACACAATAGAGTTCATTTTCTCTGCCAGCTCGTGTGTCTCATTTTCCAGCTGTCTGTGCTGCTTGAGTAGATCACGGCTGGAGCGCAAATCATGGCCTGTCTCTGCTTCCTGAAGAACCTTCTCGATTTTCTCTATCTTCTTTTTTGGCATCCTATAGGGGAAAGATTACTGCATGCTCCTACTGACCTTGAAACATTTTCTTTCACTGAGCTCCTCTCAAGACAGCTTCTTGGATACAATGTTTAAACCCCTTTTTGGTAACACCATGGCCAGGTGCCTTTAAGAGGCATCTCCTGGGAATATTTACTTTGCTCTCCATTTCAGTGTACTTTCCTTCTGAGCTACTAAAGTACATGACTACAAAA
>NW_011220560.1:0-329 GCF_000146605.3 Meleagris gallopavo | reverse complement strand
AGCGCCCTCAGCGCCCAGGGAGTGGCCATCTCCTCTGGCGGCTTCGGCTTCGGAGGCCTGGGCTGCTTCAACAACGGCAGAGCCCGCTACCCCTGCTAAGGGCCTGCGCCCACACCCTCACACCAACCACCTGCACCCTGCAAGGCGCCTCACGCACTGACCTCACGTCTCTGTGTCACCTATGGCCCAAGAGCTCACCAGCCATGGCTCCTCTTTTCATGGAATGAAACAGAGAAGGATGGAACAACTTCAGACCATGCTGCTTGGAAACATGAGTGCAGTAACTTTCTTCTGTCTTTGCACTTCAAATTGTGCTCTTTCCACTTGGC
>NW_011220559.1:0-385 GCF_000146605.3 Meleagris gallopavo | reverse complement strand
AACGAATGATGGGAAATGCAGATCATTTCCATTCCTTCTCACTGCCTACACTCTTTGTCTGCCCATGCTACCACTGTGCCACCCTTCAGAGCTATACCCCCTTCATACCCACAGACAAGCAGGCTCAGGAGTTGGGTATCTGCATTGGAAAAATGTCCCTTTAGTAACAGGAGGCTCCATTTCCATGTTTTCCCCTTCCTCCTCTATGTATGAACAAAGCATGGAGAAACCTCAATCTTTTTTTTTTTTTTTTTGTCTAAATTTCACCAACACTTGTCTTGTCCGGCCCCTGCACATCAGGTTTTGCAGTCAGATCTGAAATGGACATCGTTTGCAATAGGGTAAAGCAGCCCCTGACCTATGAAAAAACAGGATGGAGATCTTT
>NW_011220558.1:0-447 GCF_000146605.3 Meleagris gallopavo | reverse complement strand
AAAAAAAAACAAAAAAAGGAAGAAGTGACTGTGCAGTTTCCAAACAATCAGAAAGTCTTCTATCCGTGTGAACGGCAGAGGTGGAGTCCTGTTCCCCACCCAATCTACAGCACATTGTGACAGCAAAAGACAAACTGGTACAGACAAGGAGAAAACTTGACAGTGAGTTATTACATTCTGTCACAGACTTGTCCTCAGCAATGTGTCTGTATACTGCATTTGTTGCTATACGGATGACATTAGACAATGATAAACTAGTTAGCACCATGAAAATATTAAACAGGAAGTGCTTATTTTGCATTTATTATTGCTTAAAAAAAAAAAAAGAATGAAGAAACAGCAACTCCTGGATAAACGAAAAATAAGAACAACACGAAGTGCAAATAGAGATTATATTTCTACTCACTGACACCTAATTGCAGTAATGTACTGCTATACAAGAGCCAT
>NW_011220557.1:0-422 GCF_000146605.3 Meleagris gallopavo | reverse complement strand
TTCTTATTCTGAGAAAAAAAGCTTGTGTCATATTGTAAAGTCTGGTTTGTTTGTTTTTTTTTTTCCTGGAAATATCAGTCTCTTTAAAATTCAAAAGTATCAAATACCTATTGAGTATAATACCTACAGTCATACAAATATAAATTAAGTATGACAAAATTTAATGAGTATTGTTTGCCACCTCAGAAGACTGGATCAAAATTATTCCTGGTTACACTTTACTTTTCTCCATTTCAGAAACTCAGATGTATTTCTAATTTGTTCACTTTTAAATTATTTCATTAAGAACAGGATAACAATTGAAGATGGTATACAAAAGCAAGACATACCTGAAAAACCATAAAAGAAGATGACTTTTTTCTATTGTATCATAAATTACAGATTTGCAGTAAAGGATATTTCCAGTTTCATCAGAGAAGATG
>NW_011220556.1:0-565 GCF_000146605.3 Meleagris gallopavo | reverse complement strand
GCTTATGGTGTCTGTAAATTGCAATCTGTTTTAGACATGACCCAAAAATCAGTGTTTAGCAAGCGAAGCTATGTTTAATGCTTATTTTACTTCTTAATTTTTAATTTACTTCTTACCAATAGCAAAATGTTTAACATTTTCTACTTCATAATTGGAATAAATTAGGGGGAGATTTTAATTTTCATTCTTTTCTGTCTCTTATTCAGAAGAATGAAGAAAGTAGCCTTTCCTCTAGTTCTTTCAACCTAACGATATTTGAATGTTATCTTATCCAACTGACTGAATGTATAGGGTTCAAGTTGAGTCACTTTGCTTTCACTAGGTTTTTTTTTTCCCTTTCATTTTTATTAAAGTATTTAGCTTTTGAGTATTGTGGTAATTTTGTACTTCAGAAGGTCTTTATCGTGGTTACTGCATATTACCAGGGACAATCAATTTCAAAAAAGAAGCTACGTGACCCAGGTTTACTTCACTTTAATTAAAGATGATTTAAAAGAAGTGTTATTACCTGTGAAAGCATGGAATAACTGTGATAGAAACAGGGAAATTGCCATTTTAAAACATT
>NW_011220555.1:0-420 GCF_000146605.3 Meleagris gallopavo | reverse complement strand
GTGCTCGGGTGTGGAGAGCAGCGCTGTCCCCATCCTCGCTGGGGGCCCGGATCCCCTTCCCTGGGCTCAGATCCCCTTTCCTGGGTCAGAACCCCAATTCCCGATGGTCCAGAACCCCCCTTCCCTGGGATCAGATCCCCTTTCCTGGGTCAGAACCCCAATTCCCAATGTCAGAACCCCCTTCCCTGGGATCAGAACCCAACTGAGAGCCTTGCCAGCCTCCCCCCGCCGCTGGCGTATGAAGGTGTCTGCGAGCCCTCGCCAAGAGACACAGAAGTGGGACGCGTCCTCACAGCATATCAAACAGCAATCAGTCTGTATGGCAGCTAATTACCGAGAAAACCTTCGTTTAATGTGGATTTCACAGGCGAGAGCCGGGCGCTCTCCCTGCCCGGCGGACGGCAGCAGCGCGGTTCTCCC
>NW_011220554.1:0-521 GCF_000146605.3 Meleagris gallopavo | reverse complement strand
ACTTATCATTAACCTCCAACTTGATGTTCATTTCTTTTTGTTTAAGGTGAAACTTTTTCCTCCTTCTGAGAACATATGTTTTAAAAAATGCATACAGAAAAGATACAGATATCCCAGGCCGTACTCATTATCATTTGCTTCTTATATCAATCAATATGTCTTATTTCAAGAGTTATGTTATACTGGAGGTTACTCCAAGAAATTATAAGTACACAAATGAGGTTCTAGTGAGACAACAAAAGCAAAGAAAAATAAACTAAAAATAAAGAAAAAATAATATTTAGATTGACTGGTTACATTAAGGATATTTACACTAGATATTTCCTCTCCAGACTTGTGTTGTACTGCTGCAATTCTATAGCTGATCTTTTTGTTGTTAATATTAATCCAAACATTTGTTGTTGGAGTTATGCCAGTTTGAAGCAAGAAGGAATCAGGCCAAGCTATTTCACAGAAAAAGCCATCAAAATGCTCCTGGTGAGGACTCCTCTTAAATAAAATTGTAAATTATATTTAACCAA
>NW_011220553.1:0-345 GCF_000146605.3 Meleagris gallopavo | reverse complement strand
ACTGCAGATCCCTCCCAAGCACATGTATAAATCCGACAGTAGTGCTGCAGGTAAGTTAGGGGTTCATGTAGGCATTGTCACTTCTGCATCCATAGTGACAAAGAACCTGTTCATTTTATCTATTTATGCCTCTGACCTTCTGCAGGATAGCAGCTCTCCTGTGGGAGCACTGCAAAAGGGGTTTGGGCAAAAGGATCCGCCTTCCAATTTGTTTGCATTTAGGAAGGCAAAAAAAAAAAAGAAAAGAAAAGAAAAAAGGCTGGAATGTGTCTCTGTTTAGAGTCACAGGTTTGCAGGTTTGGATATTATCCTGCAAAAATCCCAAGATCAGCAAAGCCTTTCATG
>NW_011220552.1:0-508 GCF_000146605.3 Meleagris gallopavo | reverse complement strand
GGTAGAGGGTAGTTTTTGGAGCAGCACCTTTCTTATGCTTTTGTTTCTTCTTCCTACCTGGTGATTTCTTAAGAATGCCACATCTTGACGTATTAATTAGATTGTTCCCACATCCAAGATGGAAAGTAAAATACGGTTTTCTCAGTGCTTGCAAAAGTACTTTGATGGACAGTTCTCAGAAAGTGAATATCTGCATTGTGAATTGTCTTATTTGCTCTTTTTTTTTTTGTGTAGATACTGGTTGATGCTCCTTGTTCAAATGACAGAAGTTGGTTATTCTCTTCTGATATTCAGCAAGCTACACTTAGGTTACTACAAAGGAATGAGTTATCTGTTCTGCAGTTCCAGCTGCTAAGGTGAGAAGTGTGAAGAAGAGCTGTTAAAGGAGTTTTGTAGTTGACGAAAATTAAATGAGGACAAGATCTGTCATGTTTAGTATCCAAACCTAAGTTTCACTGCATGAGGAAAAAGAACATAAAGAGAATGTTGTTGCAATTATTGTTTAGAT
>NW_011220551.1:0-431 GCF_000146605.3 Meleagris gallopavo | reverse complement strand
CTCCCACTTCACTGAGATGCAAGAGTGTGGATTTTCTACCAGCTCTTCCCTCTCCTACAAGGACAGGTAGCTTATCTAGAGGTTCCATTCTAGTTATAGTGGTTAAACCCTACCCCCTTTCGTAACTATATTCATGCTCTGTCAAAGAACATTCCAATTCCTTCCAGGCTTGCCGGGCTTGGAGGCATGTCTTAATTTGTTTGGCCCATCGTGTTTAGTCCCTCATCATTCCTTTCTAATCAATGAATATTAAGATGTTGCAATTATGAAATAAAGAAGAGAGTTAGGCAAAGCAGTTTAGAATAGCAGAAAGAGAATAGATAGAAAGCTTCCTTGTATCCTTGGCTCATTTACCAAACTGCAGCGGAACGGATCTTCAGAAGTGATCCTTCACCACAGGTGGTCAGCTTTTAAGTGGATCCGGGAGGGTT
>NW_011220550.1:0-408 GCF_000146605.3 Meleagris gallopavo | reverse complement strand
CTCTATTGCTTGCTTATAAATATTTCTTTGTTTTCCTTTTATTACTAAAGAACCTCCCACTGATTGAGAGAGAGAGAATAAGTGAGATTTTATTGTCTGTCAAGCCGAATTTATGGTCATTTTATCTTGCTGTGTGCACATTAATAATATTTCTGCTTGTTGCTATTTGCCTGGATGTTAGTCAGTATAACTAACCAATATTATGGCTGAGTTCATCTTTTTGTCAATGATTTATTAACCACGAGGAAAACAAGCTTGGAGTACCCTAGTGGACTTCACTAATAGAGTACTCTCTTTTTTTTTTTTTTAATTTTACAATAGACATAGCAAAATACAGATAAAATGTATCATTTGATTAATTTCCAATTTTCTTGGCAACTTCTCTTAAATTTGTGGTGCTCATGTATT
>NW_011220548.1:0-522 GCF_000146605.3 Meleagris gallopavo | reverse complement strand
ATGCTTAACTGGTATGAGCTTTATTACTAGCCTTTTCCTCAGTGCAGCCCAAGGGAGATTTTCCTCATCCACCTGATTTCCCAGTTTTTGTATTTTCTCAGAAGATTATATAGTTGTAATATCTTTGTCACATTTTAGACAGTGGCCCAATACATTCAAATTATCAGGTGAACGGGAGAGGCAACCAAGCAAGGAGAAGACAAAGAAAGTAATTGTGTGAGCTGTATTTATATATATATATATATTAAAAAACACAAAAAACACCCCTAAAAATATAAAACTTACTGCCATAATGAAACATTTAATCTGTTTCTAACATGTGATGCTCTATTAGCTGTAGCAGAACTTTGGAATTCAATGCTGTTGTGTAACCACACATTAAAAGAAATTAAAGAAGCAGTCTAATTCAATCAAAAGGAAAAAGAAAAAAATACAAACCACCAAACCCAAATTCTTTCATTCCTTAAAGGAGAAAGGTCAAAGGGTATAAAAGAAAAGCAGGAATTAGTAATCCTAAGTAAT
>NW_011220547.1:0-463 GCF_000146605.3 Meleagris gallopavo | reverse complement strand
AGGCTTGTATAAAGTGTTCTCAGAAATACGAGGTCCTGTCATTTGTAAAACTATAAAAAACGTCCAATAATTTTTACAAGGGGAAAAATGAGTCATTGGATGGCACATTTCTCATTACTGGCATTTTACAATTAAAATGAGTATCTATTGAATCAATCCAAAGTTCTTATTGTTAGCAGACACTAATAACTTCCTGAGCTATTGAAGATTACTTTTTTCTTCTGAAGAAACATGACCCCTGACCATTGCATTTCTCGTCGAGAGTGGTATCCAGCTGAGACCAGCTCTGCTCAGCTCCTGCTGGAGTGGTTTCAAACACATCCTGATGAGACTGGTGGCTATAACTGGGTGGGAAATTGTTTTTGAGCCCTCAAAAATGTTCAAGATTTCTAAAATTTTTCCCGTTCCACATGGGGATGAATCCAGAATTGTTCAGTTCTTTTTTTTAATTTTAATGACAAAA
>NW_011220546.1:0-356 GCF_000146605.3 Meleagris gallopavo | reverse complement strand
CTTTAACTCAAAGAACATTTTAATGAGGAGTGACTTTACCAAACAAAACACAAAATGAGAGATCTAAATGAAGGAAAGGAAAAAAACTACCAAAGTATACCTTCAAATTCAAGCCTTCTCCCCCTCAAAACCCATGCCCCGTGTCCCCATCTGCTCTGGGTAATACTGTGGTTACAATCATCACATCAGGTCACAGGAAAAAACTTCCCTATATTTCAGTGAATTCAGTATTCAGTATCTTTGTTTAGCAGCCTGAAATTAAATCAGAATAGCTGATCATTGAATTTGGACTTTTATTACTGATTTTTTTTAAACAATCTTCTGTATTTCTCTGCATAAGGCCTAAAAATTTCATA
>NW_011220545.1:0-520 GCF_000146605.3 Meleagris gallopavo | reverse complement strand
ACTTTTCTGATTCCCAGTCCTAAATTTTCTCTTTGTAAAATTTATGAATATTTTGTCTCATATACAAATCAGTATTTAGTCCTAATTGTTCATAGGTAAGTTAAGTAAAACTTAACTTTTTTTTTTTTTTTAATTCTTCCATTTTTCAGGCTGAACAGATATAGCTCTTACAGTTTTCACTGATAAAATGGGGCCTCATTTAACATTCTTGTAGCCCTTCTATATTACTGATAAAGGAAAGAATATTTCCTTTGGATATACCTTACACATTTTGGGTCAGACACTTCCACTTTCACATTATATGGGGATCAGCTAAAATGCTCACACAATTCTCCTCACTCGTTTTCAAATATAGGTCTCCAAGTAAAGCAGGAAATCTTGTTATTAGTGTAAAAGTGCATGACCATGTACACAGCTGTATTAAATTTTCCTCTATTCTGTAAGTCCTCAAGGTCATTTGGTTCTTCCTGTATGATATTTCCATCCCTAATACATATAAGATACCTCTCAACACCATTCC
>NW_011220544.1:0-573 GCF_000146605.3 Meleagris gallopavo | reverse complement strand
TTGGGTGGCATCTAGCAATGCGGGGAAAGCTACATTTCCGCACAGCCTAATGCCTCATGTACTTCAGTCAGTAGTGCTACATCCCTTTCTTCAGAATACGCGCAGGATTGCCCTGTCCCAGGCGCAGAATCCGGTAGTTGCTCTTGTTAAATTTCCTATGTTTGGTGAGTGCCCTCTGATCTGACAAGATCTCTCTGCAAGGCCTCTACTCTTGAGGCTGCGTGAGCCACGCAGGTTGTGACCGTTGCTGCTGCACGTGCTGTTCCCAGCAGCCTGAGGGAAGCCCTGACAATGGGTCATCCCCTGAAGGAAAATCCTGGAGTTGACAGCTCATGCCAGCTCCCAGAAGAGTGACCACCCTCTCAGTGAAGAACCCTTTCCTAATATCCGTCCTGAATTTCCCCCGTTGAAGCTTCCTGCAGTTCCCTCGGGTCCTACCGCTGGTCACCAGAGAGAAGCGATCAGTGTCTTCGTCCCTATTTCCCCTTGTGAGGAAGCTGCAGGCCACCCTGAGATTAGCTCTTTTCATATCACAGAATCGCAGGGGTTGGAAGGGACCTCGAGGGATCCCAG
>NW_011220543.1:0-395 GCF_000146605.3 Meleagris gallopavo | reverse complement strand
CAAATGAGATTTCTTTCTATTCAGAAGAAATGAGTATCAGTAAGGTCCCATCAACACACCTAGAACAAAAAAAAAAAACCAAACAACAACTGAACTTTGTGTGAATCATAAAAAAAATTGTTTTAAATTTTCCTAGCCTCTCTCTCTTATTCATGTTCCTGAATTTTTGGGACTGTTAGGAGAGTGCAAAGATTTACCAAGACAGGTCAGAGTTGTGCATGCTGATGTTCGGGGTCATGAGGCAAGGAATAGGATGATTTTATTGCAAATATCCTCACAATATCTTCATACCTTTGGCTACCAATGGCTTATTGAGGAGGGCTAATTGGCACAAATGCGTATTGTGGATCATGTAGGAGGGCAGGGAAGTACAAATGAGAATGTAGAAACACAAT
>NW_011220542.1:0-542 GCF_000146605.3 Meleagris gallopavo | reverse complement strand
ACTTGCAGCCACCACATCAAGTACTTGCAGCCTCCTGCAACTTTGACAAAGTAAAGCCTCTGCCTTTATATGAGAGGATTTTAACCTCTGCTTGTCAGAGAGCACACAAAGCCCAAAACCACATTCCTATTCTCATTCCTATACAGGACGGCATTATGAAGCTATTGAAAAAATTTACCATAGTCATTCATAGAAGTTTGAAAAACAAAAAACAAAAACAAAAAAAACAAAAAAAACAATGGAATTACTTTGGTTTCCTTCACAAAACAAGAATGTAAGAAGTTAGAAATAAACTTTCATAAGAGTTGTTCAAGCTGGTAAGCTAATTAAGCTGAGATAAATCCTGACATGAAAATGCTTGTCTGGGGAGAACTGCTGCCAAAAAGCAGATCTTGGACTTGATTAACGTGAAGAACTATTACTTTCTAAAAGTGTCAGTCAGCAAATAAACCTCTTTAAATTCTGCATCATAAGATAATTGTAAATGATTATGTAGCATGTCATTACTACTGGTAAACAGTCTTATAAATACTTCAGCTGAC
>NW_011220541.1:0-500 GCF_000146605.3 Meleagris gallopavo | reverse complement strand
TTTTTTAACTTTAAGGGTGGCCAAACGTATTGTAGCCACAACAGAAGTGATTTAAGTGCTGGCTTTTGTAAAAGTGAAATGCCCAACCTGAGATAGTGCTGAAGTGGTAGCATGAAACTTCTGTGGCCCTGAGAATAGGACAAAGAAGGAAATCTGCCTCTATGTATAATTAATTGTATATTATGAATGTTCATTTCAGTCTTTTGCAGTGTGCATCTGTTCTGTTTGTAAAAATTAAACATTTGTGGGTTCCAAGTAACATTTAGAAAATACCTGGTGATAAGAATAGTTCTAGAAACAATTGCTGGTAGTTGATAGGTTACTCCTCCTTTTTGGATGCACTGAGATTATGACTGTGGCTTTTCCGATAAGCAGGACGTGACTCTGAAAGCGATCGTCATTGTTACACTTTGTAATTTATGAGCTTTCTCCCCCCCAGCCCTCCTCAAACCTGATAGCTCTTTCAGTTTCACAGTTGGCCTCATGTTCCACTTTTCTTT
>NW_011220540.1:0-485 GCF_000146605.3 Meleagris gallopavo | reverse complement strand
ATGAGGCACTGGAACAAGTTGACAGGCTGGATGGGGCAACCTGGTCTAGTGTAAGGTAGTCATGCCCATGGCAGAGAAATTAGATGACATTTAAGGTGTCTTCCAACCCAAACCATTCTATGATTCTATGAAGCAGTGCAAGTAAAGAGCCATTCTGACATACCCTGTCAGTGAAGAGTTAGTTCAGGTATAACTGGACAGAACGATGGGTCTCAGTGCATATAGTCTCTGAACAAACTGACTTGCATACTGAATTATCCTTTATCACTCTTAGCTATGAAGGATTAAAGATATTTTATCAAACTGCTTCTTTGCCATAGTCACTGCAGATGCTCAGTGCAGTATTCAGTGGCATTTTGTGATCACTGCTTCCCTTGGGCAATTTGCAACAAGCTGTTAATAGTGCCATTAGAAAATTCAAGGCCTAGACTAGACATTAGAGATTTTTTTTTCTATCATATCTGTACTCCTTTTCAGTCAAATAA
>NW_011220539.1:0-342 GCF_000146605.3 Meleagris gallopavo | reverse complement strand
ATAAAGCTCACCTGCATCCTGGGGCTCAGTCACCAAACTGCAGCAGAGCGGATCTCCAGCAGAGCTCCTTCCCACTGCAGCCAGCCCTTAAATGGCCCAGCAGGGTGCAGCCAGGCTCCGCCCCTTCCTGCAGCACAGGTGAGTTGCCTGCAGCTGTGCTCATTGCTGACTCACTGCTGCCTCAGGTGATCCATCAGAGCTTCAGGCCATGACTCAGCAGTTTTCATACAGCCACCAGTTGGCATCAGGGACAGACTGGGATTAAAACATGCGGGCTGTCGCAGGTCCTCCAGCTGTAAATCTCCATTGGCAGCCATTCACGTTATTCATTTTCTTTGCCCT
>NW_011220538.1:0-346 GCF_000146605.3 Meleagris gallopavo | reverse complement strand
CAAGAGGACAAGTGCAGTAAGGTGTTCACTGTGTAGGTAGGAAAATCTAGAAGAGATGGAGTTCTCTAGAAACATATGGCGTGGGTACTTTAATCAGAGTATTTTTATATTATTTTTTTAAATGATTTCCTTTTTTTTAAAGTCAGTCTGTCTGCAGGAAAGTGACATTTCTGAGACAGATGCAGTCCAGTAGGCATGTACAGTGAAACCAAGAGGCAGCACAAACCAAATCAGCCCTGCCTGTGCTCTTGAGCAAGCAAGCCCAGCCTTGGGAGGCACCTGGCTGGATAGAGACATGCAGGAGAACCGCAGATGCTGTGCTCCATCACAGAGGTGCTAGCAGAGT
>NW_011220537.1:0-531 GCF_000146605.3 Meleagris gallopavo | reverse complement strand
GGGTTCATCCTCATATTCCTGATAAGGATTTTAATGCAATCTCTGCATGAGATAGGAATAAGAGCTGTTTACATTTACAGTTTGAATTGATGTGGTCATGATTCAAAGTGGCCCAGCAGAGCTAAGATCAGATACCTCATCTGCGTCCTAGACTTGTCCTTTTACTAAACTGCATTCGCTGGAAAGAGATTTTCCAAACAGTTTTGGACAATTTATTTTCTTTTCCCTTTTCTTATTATCATGTAAACACTTGCTGTGTTTCTTGTTTTCGTGGTTAAGTCCTAGCAATTTCCTTTCTCTGAATGCTATTCCATTCATTGGAAGGTTGGTTTCAGTTTGCCTGTTTTCTGGCATTATAGGTATTTATTGCCCGTCGGGCAGGAAGACGTTTCTTTAAGAACCCATGCTCTGTATCTGCTGGGATTACTTTAAAGAGTTTAATGCATACATGGTGAATTTGAGTATTTGTCATGAGATACCTAGCAGTTTTCAGAGTATCACATGTACGTTTGTATTGATCAATAACTGATG
>NW_011220536.1:0-436 GCF_000146605.3 Meleagris gallopavo | reverse complement strand
AGAATTATTAATTTTGCTTTGTCTGTAGAAAGGCAAAAGCCAGCAATCATGTTACAAAGTAGGTTGCATAAATTGCTTGACTTTCAATGCCTCTTTCTCTATCACATCTTATGAAGAAGAAAAGATTTCTTAATGGTGCCAGGTTCCATTATAACAGTAGCGCAACATAGTTTTAATTGATGCATACCATGTCTTAGGAAAATAACAGGCAAACTCCCTGACCACTCAATTACCATATAAATAAGAATGAACGTATCTCCCCTCATATCAGCATCTTCCTTTTTTTGTTGTTGACGAAAATATGTTAATGGGTAAAAGCAGCTTTTCATTTGAATAATGACTTAATGCTTCCGTGAATTTCAGATGGTGGATTAAGCCCTTTTTAAAAGTTTGCAATTTCTCTATAGTTCACCAGCTGTCTTTGCTCAAGGAAAAA
>NW_011220535.1:0-510 GCF_000146605.3 Meleagris gallopavo | reverse complement strand
AGTCCTGTAACATAGCAGCTCCCTCTGGAATGGTATGCCACATAGTATGCAGATGCCACGTAGTTATTTCCATCAGTGTTTTCAATTGATTGTATATACCTATTGCTCCGCAGAGCAAAGTGGTGAACGTAATTAAGGCCCAGTATGTTTTTAGCATTAAAAAGAAGAAACAGTGGCATGCAGCCCCTTGAAAGGCAGTTTCAGAAGAGAAAGCATTTTTTTTCCTTTTACAGAAGCAAGGTAGCAAGGCTCAAAGTTTACAAATATCCTAAAATATTGGCAGTCCGCCTGAACTTTTCAAGTTCACATTTCAGAGAGTACCGGTGAAACAGATAAACTTTCCCAACGAAGCTCTCCGAGAGCAGAGAGAGAGATTCGTTCAAAATGCTAAAAAGCAACTGATGCCCGCATTCTCCACCAAGAATGTCAACTGTTTACGAGCTGGTTCGGTCCGGTTCCGTGACTAGAAGGGCGGAGGGATCTGCGGATCCGCGCCCCCCGGAAAAGGAA
>NW_011220534.1:0-423 GCF_000146605.3 Meleagris gallopavo | reverse complement strand
CATCCTGTGGTGCTGTGTGTCTGCAGTGCCCCTGCCTTAGGCAGCAGCTGTGGCAGCAGAATGCTCCTGCCGTGCCGGGGGCTCCTTCCCCCACACGTCTCCCTGCAGCGCCCTGGGCAGCTCCCGGGCAGCTGAGTGCTGAGCCTGGCAGGCGGCAGAGTCCCTGCCCCGGCACACAGCCCTGGGCCACAGCAGGGACCTGCTCTGCACGACAGCCCTGGGCACCCGGCTGCAGCCCCGGCTGCACAGCCTGCAGCCGTCCTGGCACACGCAGCCCTCAGGGCTGTGCTCGGATTCTTTGGCATGGATGACCTCAGCTGGAGCAGATCTTTTTCCTTGATAAAGAAGCATGGAATGTCTGCAGCCTGATGTGCAATGGCTTATCCCAGATTCATCCCTCCAATAAAAGCAGATGCATTGTCT
>NW_011220533.1:0-501 GCF_000146605.3 Meleagris gallopavo | reverse complement strand
AATAAAGCAAAAGTTAATAGTTGGACTGTTGTGTGGACTTCTGTAGGCTATTCTGCTTTAAAGCAATTATATGAACAATTCTTTAATAAGAAAGATCTGAAAGTTCAACACAATGTACAGAATGATGTCAGCTTATCTGTTCAGCAACAGTTCTTTACTATTGCTAAATACAGTTGCTGGAAAAACGTCTTCATTCTTAAAGGCAGTGATGATATTGTTTTGGGATGAGTTTTTTTCTAAAATGTTTGTTATGTATTTGAGTTAATTTTTCTTCTCCATATCCTCCATGCTATTTTAAATTTAATTTTAAGAAACTGATAACTTACTCATTTGCACAGCACTTCAGTTGTTCCTAGATTTAGGAATAAAAGCTTTCTTTGTCACACTTAATTTAAAATATTTTTCAGCATATTTTTTTAATTATTTTGATCTATTTTCTCCCCTTTGTAGATCACTTTACATGAAAATTTGAATTATCACAAATAGCTTGTTAGTTAAATA
>NW_011220532.1:0-571 GCF_000146605.3 Meleagris gallopavo | reverse complement strand
GCTCAAAAGTGAGCACAAGGTGCAGCCTATCCAGAGCCAAGTACAGAGGGATGATAACTTCCTTACTCCTGCTGGCAACACTTTCTAATACAAGCTGGATGCCATGGTTTAATATCTGGCTCATTTGTTTCATACCTGATAGCGTCATGTGCCCAGATCTGTTTTGTTGTTGTAAATACTTCCTGCTGCTCCATGCCAGGAAAAATAAAGTGGCAGCTGTTGGCTGCACTTTCCAGAGGGATTTGGTAAGGCAGGAAGGTAAGGGTGCCTTCAGGGAAGAGGAAGGAAGAAACCCCAAATCTGAACCATCCAAACTTTTCACAGAATTTTGATTGTTTTGACTAAAAACTTTGAATAGTCTCTAAATACTAAAGTCTGCTTGCTATCAACTCAGCTACCAGATGGCCAGTGCTTACAGATGCTTCAACCCTTCCAATAGTTTTCATTTCTTTCTTTTTTTTCCTTGAAGGAAATGACAAAGTTCATATTGGCCTTCTTAGAGCTTACATTAAGCGTTTCAGAAAGCAACCGGAGGAACCCAATTGGACACAACTATAAGGCAAAAGATTTT
>NW_011220531.1:0-379 GCF_000146605.3 Meleagris gallopavo | reverse complement strand
TTAGATAGAGGCACTGCAATTACAGGCAGGGCCTGTATTTTATGTGTGTGTTGTATTTGCTGCTTTTAATTCAGATTTACTAAACTTGTGATTTAAGAAAAAGTACTGACAGATTTGGGCACAAGCAAGAATTGATTTCAGACATCCTGCATATTCACAGCTTGCAGTAATTTTTTATTTTTTTTCTAAAACCAGATTAAAGTTCTCAACCATAAGGTTTTGCTCTGATATGTCCAAGCAGTTGCTGACTGGAGATTACTGTTGTATTTACATTAAATTCACCATTATTGTTTGTTTGCTTTCTTCCTAGTGCACAAAAAATGATAATAATTTTATGGTTAGATGCAAGAATGCTAACATTTGAAGGAAGAAATACATG
>NW_011220530.1:0-406 GCF_000146605.3 Meleagris gallopavo | reverse complement strand
AAAAGAGACAAAAATTTCTACAAGAGAAATCAGGTGAGAAGGGAAAATGCTGGCAAGTAGGTTCCCCACAGCAAATAGTTCTCAGATTTGGACAGGCAATTCTCTGTGTAATCAACTACTTTTTTCTCTCTTTTTTTCTTCTTTTTCACCTAAGTGTTTAAGCATATTTTGTTTAAACTGTTCAAAACTAGCTCCAGTGGCCAAGTACAGGAAAAACCAGCAAAAGAGCACATGTAGTGCTAAGCTGAGGAGTCACTTAACAAGGGTGTGTGAAGATTATCCATTGCAGTTTGAAGTATTTTAAACACTTGTAGGAAAAAAAGATTAATATTCTTGAAGACTTGAATGCAGAGATGCTTATGCTAATATTTTTGCTTCCTGGAGGAAATAGTCTGTAGATGCTTCC
>NW_011220529.1:0-509 GCF_000146605.3 Meleagris gallopavo | reverse complement strand
ATGGAGTAGTTCACAGTCTTGGCAGGAGCTATGATGTGATCAGTTGCATAAAGCATGCAGTATGGTATTTTTTTTCTTCTCTAAGTACTGAGAAGTTACAAACCATACACCTTGTAGCAGTTTTATTTTAAATCTGTGTAAGTTTAGATCAGAACTTTCAATTTTAAAGACGAATTTGTGATACAGAAGAGCAGGTTCAGCTTCCAAAACCAGCAAAGGAAACATAAAGATAACAAAGCAACGAATGGTCAGACAGAAGACTTCTGAACAACCTGTGAAAATAACAAATATTTGGATTAGGTGCCCTCCTTCCCTGTCTTTTCATGAGAATTTTTAGCTTTGAAATCCGTGTTCTAGAAATCAGTGACTCCTTTGCTGAAGTTGGAATTCTTGGAGACTGGAAAGCTTAGTATTTTTTTATTCTTTTTTTAAATGAAATATAATTATCAAGAATATTTTAACATCCCACAGGTAGGAAGTTACCGCAGACATTGAAACATAGCCATTTT
>NW_011220528.1:0-491 GCF_000146605.3 Meleagris gallopavo | reverse complement strand
CAGCAGATGTTGAACGGAGCTGTGCTCGATGAGATGACCAAACCCAGAACCAGCCAAGTGTCCTCCCATCCTAAGCCAAGCTCAAGAAGAGAACACAATGAGTTTCATCGCAAAGAGTGTATGTGGAAAATAACAGAGAGTCAGTGGGGAGAGGGGAGAAAGGGCAACATCAATCATTGTTGGGACTCAGTGTAATAAAGCAGCCTGTGCTTTGGACATCTAATGCATATGTAAGCAGCCTGCTCTGTAAGTACGTGCATTTCTTGCCTTCCGGTATGGAAGTTAGGCAGAAATATCCGCTCTGCATGCGGCGTGTGCACAGCCCTGATTAAACACACCTGCTTTAGAACTGCTCTGTGGTTATGGAGTTGGATTTCCTCACGTCAGTTCCGTCCCTCAGTTCACTTGTCAGCCTCCTCGAGTGTGTCCACTCCTGCCGCCTTCCCGTCAAGCTGAAGACATCACTGCTCTGTCGGTCCCAAAACGGGACC
>NW_011220527.1:0-429 GCF_000146605.3 Meleagris gallopavo | reverse complement strand
TGTTTGGAGGCTCCATCCAGCCTGACCATAAATATCTCCAAGCACAGGGCAGCTACCACCTCTCCAGGCAACCTCAACCTGTTCCAGTTCCTCACTGCTCTTATTGTTAAGAAAAAAAGTTGTGGGTTTGTTTGTTTGTTTGTTTTTATCTCCAATCTACACTTGCCTTTTTTAAATTTGAAACCATTTCCCCTTGTCCTATTGCAGCAGACCCTGCTGAAGAGTCTGTCCCTTTCTTTCTTACAGCCTGCCTTTAGAGACTAAAAGGCTGCTCTCAGGTCTTCCCAGAGCCTTCTCTGCTCTAGGCTGAACAGCCCTACCTCCACAGCCTGTCCTCATAGGGGAAGCGTGCCATCCCTTGGAAATAAAACATATGGCAGCATTTGATTGTACAGCTTCATGCATTAAACACGCAAGGGAGAGAATTGC
>NW_011220526.1:0-367 GCF_000146605.3 Meleagris gallopavo | reverse complement strand
TCGGCCTGGGGTTTGTCCGGCACCTGCTGGCATTGCCAAACCCACCTGAGTGGGTCTTTGCAGGCTGCCGGGACCCAAGGGACAGCGAGCACAGGTGAGGCTGGGCTGGGCTGGAGCTGAGGTGGGGGACAGCAGGGCTGCTGCAGGAGTGGGGATGTGTGAAGGGCTCCGCCAGGGAGCTGCAGCCCTGGACCTCGGGCACAGGAGAACTGGGGCGGGATGCAAGCAATGGGGTGCCCAGGGGCTCCCGTGGGGGTCCAGAAGGGAGCTGCTGCCACTGCCTGGCACCGTGTGCCCCAGGGCTGGAGGCAAAGGGCTGCTGTTGGCTGAGCAGAATCAGAGTGGATAAGTGGAGCTCACACCCGCT
>NW_011220525.1:0-422 GCF_000146605.3 Meleagris gallopavo | reverse complement strand
AACGACGAGCGCTTTTCCCCGCCCCGCCCCCGCGTTCTTCAGTCAGCCAATGGCTGGGCGGGAGCTGTGGCTGTTCGCTCACTGGCGGTGTGTGCGCACCGGCTGTCGCACGTCCCGGTCCCGTCTGTGGGGTCTGAACGGATTCTTTATTTTTTAATTTTTTTATTTTATCCTATTTTCCTTTTTTTTTCCTTTCCCCCCCGCTCTTGTATTTTGGGCGAGGGAAAAAGTAGCTGAGGGAAAGGCATATTTGGAAGTTTGAGCAGTTTGTGCGTAGAGAGGGATACGTGCACACTTGTGTCTCGAAGAGCATGGAATTTTATGTAGTAATCAGCTCTCCACATAGGGCCCCCGTAAAAGCGCCCCGGGATTTTCCCCACCGGGGAACTTTACGTGGTTGCCACATGGTCACATCATAAGTT
>NW_011220524.1:0-315 GCF_000146605.3 Meleagris gallopavo | reverse complement strand
TAGTTTGTACTTAGTTTTTTTTTTTTTTCAGGAAGGAACAATTATATATATATATGCAATATATTTTTACACTGTTTATTAATTTTAGAAAGTATTAAATATATCACTTTATCAGTGTGAGTGTTATAGTAATGACAATGCTATGGATGTTTTAAACGTTCCAGAGTTGTCTCTTAAATTCTAAGAAAGTATTAACAATGGAGAATCTATTTTGTCTCCAATGTTATTATCAAAGTTTTAGGGAAAAAGTTAAAGTACAGCGATTTGAATAGCACAGTAAAAGCTTGGTTTGGGAAGTTGTAGTGAAATCCATAC
>NW_011220523.1:0-499 GCF_000146605.3 Meleagris gallopavo | reverse complement strand
CAACCAGCCGCTGTTACCATGCTTTTGCTGTCAGTTAGTGAGCAAACAAATGCGGGAACTGAGATTCAAGGAATGTAGGATGGGTTATTCCAAGTATCAAATTTTCTCTAATGAGACATTCCAATAGTGCTTCATTTTTAGAGTTTTTTTACATGAAAAAAAATTGAAGGTTTAAATTTCTTCTCTGAATCTTGCAGAATTTTTTATTATTTTAAAATGCTCTTTACAATTAGGCAGATTTTCCAGAGCAAGTTCTTGTTGATCATCCATAAATTGATTAACCCATCAAAAATATTTTCAGATAAATTAGTATTATAAACCAAGAGCAAGTATGCATTATGTGAAGTATCATGAGAATGTAATCAAACAGAAAGCACAAATTTCAATGTCATGGTTTCAAAAGCAGTTGAAACTAACCTAAGTTATAGATGCCTCAAGAACATTAATTTTGAATATCATCATGTTGTACATAAGAAGGGCATTATATTTATATAAGCTG
>NW_011220521.1:0-470 GCF_000146605.3 Meleagris gallopavo | reverse complement strand
CCTTCACAGCAGCTCCCTGGCTTGGCCTTTCTCACCCCATAGTGGTCCGGAAAGCAGAATGGCACAGAAATGAGTCTTATTTTTTCTTTTTTTTTTTAAATTCCCTTCCCTTCCGTTCCCTTCCCTTTTCTTCACTTTCCCCTTTTTCCCTTGCCCCCTTTCCCATGTTATATTTATTTATTTTATTTTATTTTATTTTATTTTATTTTAATTTTTCTCTCTCCTCTCATCTAAGCTGGAGTAGGCACTGTGAGCTGCACACAGTGTAGATGCGGAGCCCTTAGCACCAGCTTGATGGATCTCTTGATATTCTTCTACTGCTCTCTTGCTAATCTAGGCATAGCAATTAATGCAGATATGGACTGTTATGAAGCATATCACTTCATATCTGACTCCATGCAGCTGCACACACAAGGAAGATGTCAACATCTGCTTTGCACATGGAGATAAGAGGCAGTCTGAGGAGACAG
>NW_011220520.1:0-478 GCF_000146605.3 Meleagris gallopavo | reverse complement strand
CCCTCAATAACATTAACTGCTCCAAAGGAGAAAGCAGCTTACCTCAGCTTACTGGCAAATAGAAGAGGGAAACGCTTCAAAGGATCTGCTTTCCAGATTAGACTCAGGATGTTCCCTTGTTTTTTCCCCCTAAAAAGACCTCCTTTTAAAACAAAAAGAAAGAAAACAAACCATCAAAGATATCAGAAAACCAACATTCAGCTTCTTTGAAGTCTCTGAAGAGTTTGAAAAGATGAAAATAACTAGAGAAATATCAATAAATCATGACCAAAGTCTGATGTCCCATCCCTGGAGACACTCAAGGTCAGGCTGAACGGGCTCTGAACAACCTGATCTAGCTATAGGTGTCCCTGTTCGTGGCAGGGGAGATGAAATAGATGACCTATAAGGGTCCCTTCCAGCTCAAATGATTCTATGATTCCATGAAGGACAATGAGGAAAAAGTGAAATTAGAAATACCTGCTACAAACACAGAAAC
>NW_011220519.1:0-457 GCF_000146605.3 Meleagris gallopavo | reverse complement strand
GGCAGTGGAATTTGCATTGCAGTGAATGCAAATTCAGGGTCTCTCTGGGAATGCCAGAGGGTGCAGCTTTGGTGCTGCTGGGCTGGGTGCTGGTGCGTGGGGGCCTTGGGGAAGCGAGGGGGAGGAGGGGCTGCTGGCTGGCAGTGGAGCTCAGCCTCAGATCCTGGGTCATTATGGAGAGGTGTGGGCAGACTTCTATAAAACAGAACTGTAGGAATAACCACAAGAGGATATCCCCCCTCCTCCTGGAGAAGTGAGCATTTCAGACGAGAAATTATATTTGCATTATAATTTATTAAATGTCAGGTTGCCATATGAAATAAATTATAGTCAATATAATGATAACGTTGCCATAAAATAATACCATGAAGTACTTGTCTAATATCGAATGTAATCAATACAAATATGAACTGCAATTATGGTGTTTAAATATTCATGTTAATGGGAAGTGAACAAA
>NW_011220518.1:0-448 GCF_000146605.3 Meleagris gallopavo | reverse complement strand
TGCCTCTACTGAATCTCTGTAATCCTCTGCCATCATGATGCTCCATGAGGTACATTCAAGTTACAAAATAAAATACTCAAAAAAACATTAAAAAACAGTTAATCATATTATTATGCTGAATGATCTCTGGAAAATGGTACCAGTATGTGCAGTATGAGGATACAGTTTACATTAAAGCAATTCACTATCGACATATTGCAATTTTTGTTATTTTTTCCACTTGTCTATATCTCTTTGCAGTGATGTGTAACTACTTCCACAGCTAACTTCTGAGAGTCTTTACAAAAGATGGTGGAAACAAAAAAAGGAAAATGCTTCGTAAAAACAAACAAACAAAAAACCATAAAGAACACTGTAATACATATTTCTACTTTTTTTTTTCATTATAATTTCCAATGTTAAACAAATTAATTTTTTAAGCTTTTTTTTTGAGGGGAGGGGGATGGTG
>NW_011220517.1:0-380 GCF_000146605.3 Meleagris gallopavo | reverse complement strand
TGGATTTAGTTTTTGTTCTGGTTTGTTGTCTTTTTGGTTTTTTTTCTTTTCTCTTTTTATGTTGTGGGGTTGGTTTGTTTGTTTTACAGGGGGATTATTAGATTACTTTGGAATATTTTGCCCAGTTGAATGTTATCTAACTTAGTCCCAAATCTGTTTTCCCTTGAAGGTTGCATATTACTGAAGCCAGACTAAGTAGCTTGTAGTTTCTTAACACATTCTATATTTTTATGTGTTTTACTGAATTTTCTCTTCTCTAGGCATACAACATCAATCCTGATAAGTTAATGTCTTTAGAAGACCTGGTTTTTGCATTTAAGTTGTCATGTTAGTTCTTTTGCAAACTGGATGGGAGATCTTCCAGTTCCCAGCTTCCCTGA
>NW_011220516.1:0-560 GCF_000146605.3 Meleagris gallopavo | reverse complement strand
CTTGAAACAAGTCTGTATTCCCACTGGATGATTCAAATTCGTTGTTTGAAGCATGATTTGTATTCTGATGGGATTTTAAAACAGACTTTAATGGACAGTCCAGTAAAATCCCACTGAACCAGTATGATGCCTTCACATTTTGTGCTTTGCATGCCCAATAAGAATAAATAGATGATAGATCTGACAGACAGTCACTAACTCCAACTGGCAACAAAACATTCCCTGTCAGAAACCTTCAACTAACCTTCCTTTTATCCTTGTAGAAAAGCCCTCTGCATCACCTAAAGAGAGTGTAACACATGTAAAAGAACTCCAAAGTAGAACTATTTACAACTTAAGAGACAAGCAATAATATAAAACAAAATTTAAATTAAAATATCTAGAATTTCACTTGATCAGTGAGTAACTTTTTTTAAATGTCTATCTTAAAATCAACTGCTTTAGAAAAAGATGCATGGGAATAATCCCTGAGCACGCTTAAATTCAAGTAAAACAGGAAGTAATGAAACTACTCTTGAGAACTTACTACAAACCCTTAAATATTGTGATGTATGTTCCAC
>NW_011220515.1:0-476 GCF_000146605.3 Meleagris gallopavo | reverse complement strand
CCAATTCTGAATTGATTTGATTTTTTAGTGTTTTGGCTTGCGGAACAATAAGGTGCAACAAGCTTAAATGACACTAGTCACTTCAAAACCCTTTAGTGAATACAGTTCAAACACATGCCTCTTCCTTACCTCCATCATCTCTGCACAGACGTTCTGTAACAGCAGAGAACTGGGAGGAAGCTAGGTCACAGCATTTCCATTCAGCAGAGTGCATTTCTAATGACTGCTTCTGTGGTATTGGCATGCTGAAGGAGGCTTTGGAGCTTCTCAGCTGCCTTTTCCCTGCAGAGCGCTGTTGCCCTAACATGATTTCTTTCCAGCTGCTCTGGCCTGTGTGATGGTGACCCAGCCGGGCTAGCACAGGTCACCTTTGCTTCAAGTGCCTGCTGCATTTGTAACCCACAGCTACAGATCCATATCGTTTGTGACATTTTCTTTAATAAGTCTCCTGTGTTGCTTCTAGCAGCTTATCAGAT
>NW_011220514.1:0-326 GCF_000146605.3 Meleagris gallopavo | reverse complement strand
ATGTTCCAAGACACCCAGGTAGAAAGCCAATTTGACATATTGCAACTTGAAGCAAGTTTATCTGTAATTTTTTCATAGTATTTAGAGTATATAAACATTTCTCTTTTTTCCAACAGATGGCTCTTGTAAAAAAGGAAATTCTTTAATGACATTATCTACCTAAGTTTTATAAAATAAACAAACTTGTTAACCTCACCATTCAAGCAGGAAACACACTCTCCTTCAGAAATATGTCATGTTCAGATTAACACTGGAAGAAGCTTCTTCCACACAACAGCAAAAAAAAAAAACAAACAAATGTTTGACTTATTTGCTGATAACTGAAG
>NW_011220513.1:0-428 GCF_000146605.3 Meleagris gallopavo | reverse complement strand
TTGGAATGGCACATCCATCTCACAGCATCATTCACATAGTTTCTTTAAATATCCAGAAGTGTCCATATATTATAATGAGATCCTAAAAATTCTCTTGTTAGACCCTCCTTTATTTTTCAGGATTTTATATTTGTATATGATTAAAAAAAAATAAATAATGTAGAGAAAGAATGCTTTCTCCCTATCCAAACTTCTTCTTGAAAGGGAAAAAAAAACATAAGTTTATTTTAAGAGCAGTTATTTCTGGTTCATTAGAGGCATATCTCTCTCTTCTTTTTTTTTTTTCTTTTCAATGAAAAGCCATGAACAGGGGCAGAAGCAGGTCATACATGATTTGAAGAGATGACACTCAATTTTAAGAACAAGGCAAGGAATCACACCAACACACTTCCAACTGCCCTCCTACCAGTAACTCCAGCATCTATGGC
>NW_011220512.1:0-479 GCF_000146605.3 Meleagris gallopavo | reverse complement strand
GATAAGATCATTCATGTGCTGACACATCAAGAGCTTGGTTTTTCTTGTGTACTGAGTCTTCTGGAGTCCTCAGGACATTGGCTGAATTTATTTTTTTACTAACAAAGACAAGTTGAGTCATTCAGTAGCACATGAAAAAAATTAATTAGAACAAACCTGAGCACTAATATTTCAGCCCTTTTTTCTCAGACCAGTAAAAATTCAGCATTTTACACTAAGCACAGTGAAGCCTTCACTTCATTTAAATACTTCATCTTTCCTAATTATCTTCAGCATGGAATCCCTATCCATTTCCATTCCTTTCTAGCAGCTTTGGGCCTCCAGCTAGAGTAACTCCATTCCACCCACACACACTACTTTTTTTTTAACTAAAACATTGCCCTGAACATGGGCCAGAGGATGTCAAGATAGATATGCTTTCGTAGATAATTAATGTTTGTGTATATGAATGAACACTCAAGTCAGAGTGCACTTTATGG
>NW_011220511.1:0-407 GCF_000146605.3 Meleagris gallopavo | reverse complement strand
CGAAAAATGAGGTCCCCTACCTGTTATGGGAAATATTTTTTCCAATACTGTTGAGTAGATTTCTTTTATAGACTAAGCAAAAATACATTGATCACAAAGGAAAGACAACTGGCTGCCTCCACAATGGCATGACCACTATTAAATACTTTAAATCATGCTGAAACGAGGAATAATACTTTAAAGAATGAAAACCAGCTTTTGAAAAACAATATTGAAATGTTACAGCAAGAAGTTGGCATATTAACAGGGAAGAACCCAATTCTACATATTCCAGTAAGTCAAGTTTGTAACATGTCAATACACGATGACCAGAATCCTGAATCAACAGACTGCGTTGACCAGGAAATAAAAATCTAAATTAGATCTCGAATTTGCAATTTCAACAGATCCGCTACAAGTCTGTCCTG
>NW_011220510.1:0-412 GCF_000146605.3 Meleagris gallopavo | reverse complement strand
CCGCCTCTGGCATCTTGGGCCAACATAATAAATAAGAGGCAATGCTTTCAGAGCAGCCTTCATAGATGAGGTTGTTTGAGCATCCACATGATGCTCTGTGCCAGTAATGGCATAAGGCTCTAGCCCTAAATGTCATGAATTGATCACAGGCACAGGCACACAATAAAAACTTCTGGTTTAGAAACCATTGTTTCAGAATATATGGCTGCTAATCTTTTCTTCTAATTCACTGTGGTTCTGACCACAAATGTCCATATTATTTTGTAGTTTTCTTTTTCTTTTTTTTTTTTTCCCCCCTTTTCCATAAACCTCTGTCTCTAAGTTACTGCAGCAGGAAAGGCTATTTTCTCCTGCTTTATAACCTGTAACATGTCCTCAAGAGAGTATCATTTTAAAGGCTTCAGGTAGCAAA
>NW_011220509.1:0-492 GCF_000146605.3 Meleagris gallopavo | reverse complement strand
ACAGTTCTTGGAACAGCTACAGGAGCTGTAACAGGAGTGACCACAGGGTTCATCATGAGGATAGGAGTGACAGTGGGGTCTGTCACAAAGCTTGGAGCAATCAGCTGGGACCTATAGCAAGAATTGGAACTGCTGCAGGCGTCACGACCAGCAATTATCCAAGTGCCACAAAGCCCTGTGATAACTTGCTCTGGACAGATCTGCTGTTATCTCAGCCATTGCAGCCCCACATCAGGCACCAAAATGACTGTGGTGGTTTAAACCGGCAGGTGGCTCAGCACCACTCAGAGCTTTGTGCACTGCCCCTTCCCACTGGGATGGGGAAGAGAACTTGGAAAGAACAGAGCACAACGCGTGGGTAGAAATGAAGCTCTGTACTAAGAGAGATAAAAGGAAATTGTATAATAGTTATGACTATAAATACATCCATATAGAATCATAGCATCGTAGAATCACTCAGGTTGGAAAAGACTGGAGCAAAGTGTGTGTAAA
>NW_011220508.1:0-535 GCF_000146605.3 Meleagris gallopavo | reverse complement strand
AAAATGTAAATAAAAATAGAATAATCATATGACTTGTTGATCTATACTTTTCAGTTGTTACAGTAATCTGGGATATTTGATTATTAAGTATCCTTATAGGAAATGCTTAGGTTTGAGAGTATGGGGCAGTGTTCTACCGTGTGCTGTATGATACTCTTTTTTTTTTTTTTTTTTTATTCCTGTATTCCAGGAAGGATCAGAGTTATTCCTATTACATGGAGGAAAAAAATATATTTCTTTAATTTGTAATGAATTTCTCCATTTATTCATGTGGCTAGCTTACGTTAACTTTCACTAGCTTGTCCTTCTGTGGATTAGGGCATATATTAAGTTGGTTTCCCTGTATTCAGTTGATATGATTTGTGAAAAGTTGATGGAGAAATATATTCTGAATAAGCTTCAGATGCTTTGATGGTATTACAGTGACTTCACTAAGAATCTGGGAGGAGCTAAGTACCAGCACCTTCATTTCTGTCAAGGGAAAGAGGAGAAAAATAAGTCTCCGAAAGAAAATTAAAAGAAACTTTGTGCACCA
>NW_011220507.1:0-427 GCF_000146605.3 Meleagris gallopavo | reverse complement strand
TGGGGCTGCCAAGCATTTCACAGAGCTGGCGCTTTCAAAGGAGTGCATCTCTGCGCTTCTTAGAGATGGATTTTTGTAGACTTTTTGTCCTACTACTTGTAGGTTTTTTTTTCTTTGGGTTTTTTTTTTTTTTTAATTTTGTAGCTTTTCTTGTTGCTTTTAAAGTGCTGGTGTTTTTTATTGTTTTTTGGTGTTTTTTTTTTTGTCTCTCTCAGAGGAACTAAACCCAATCCACTCCAAGTTTAAAAATGCTCATTTAAATAGATAACCACTTCCAGCAGATGAAGAAGAGAAGCAGTGTCAGGAAAAGGCTGGAAATGCTGGGCCTATTAACATAAGAGTTCAGATCAGACATTGCTCACAGATTCGACAGAGCCTCCAAAAGCAGTTTATGACCAGAAATATCTCCCTTTTGCTTCTCAGCTCT
>NW_011220506.1:0-459 GCF_000146605.3 Meleagris gallopavo | reverse complement strand
CATAAAAAAATTGAAATTGAATTACGACATAGAAATAAAGGCAAGAACAGCTCAGGCTCTGTATTAATGCACTGCATAGTGTGAGAAATGGCTTTCTGTCTTTTCCTATGTGTTAGATCCTGCTGGAACACTCTGTTCCCTGCTCCGAGGAACACTTAACGCTGCTCGAAGCATGTGTACCCGGCGCTACATGGAAGAATCGAGCGGCTCCTCCCACACAGCCCGGCGCATCTCCTTCTTATTCTAAGAGGGGTATCAAGCAGCTTTTTGTTCCTCTGCTTTATATAATGGGAATAAAGCAGAGACAAACACAGGGAAGTAAAAGGGAGAACGGTCACTGCTTCAAGGTGGTGCTGGAAGCAAGATTCTTAGATTTATCAATGCTATGCTTTTTAAAATTTAATTAGAAAACTGTGCTTTTTTTAAATTTACGTCTGTTTGAGACATCTGGTTACTCTA
>NW_011220505.1:0-343 GCF_000146605.3 Meleagris gallopavo | reverse complement strand
AAAAGGGGAAATGGTTTCAAACTAAAAGAGGAGAGATTCAGATTGCATTAGTAAAGTATTTTTTTTTTTTTTTTAAACTAATAAGGGCAGTGAAGCACTCTCTGATTGCCCAGAGAGGTGGTGGATGTCCCATCCTTGAAAACAATCTAAGTCAAGCTGGACAGGGCTATGAGAACCTGATGGACCTGTAGAGGTCTCTGTTCATGGAAGGAGAGCTGGACTAGGTGACCTTTAAGGGTGTCTTCCAGCTCAAATTTCTTGTCTTGCAATTGTCTTTTTCTTACATATTGAAGTCTAAGCAAAATATTAGAAAGGAAGATTATTTTAAGTAGAACCCTGAAAT
>NW_011220504.1:0-419 GCF_000146605.3 Meleagris gallopavo | reverse complement strand
AAATTTCCTTGGTGCTTTATGCTCTGGAAACCTACTTGCTTCTTGTACAGGTTTGCATAGAAACTGTCTCTTGTTTTTTTCCTTCCTCTTATTGTAGAATTAATTCCAGTTTTTTGTTTTTTCTTTTCTTTTTTTTTTACTTAGGTGTAGAGACTAACAATGCTACTATCATCTGAAATGCCCATTCTGGGTCCATTTTTGATTGCATCAATGTCTTCTGAACGGTCTGCAACCTCTTTTAATGCATGAGAGGTAACTAAGGGACTATTTATTGCTTATTACACAAAGGCTCTCTCACTTTCTACTTCTGTGCTTACTCACCTTTGTTTCTGATGCTTTGAGCTTTTCAATCACTGTTGAACTGTCAGAAGGTTTTAATGTGGGATCTTGTCCATTTAGTAGACTTATCCATTCAAGAC
>NW_011220503.1:0-484 GCF_000146605.3 Meleagris gallopavo | reverse complement strand
TCCAGCAATTCCCAGCGCCTGAACGCAGAAGGCCAATCCAGGCAGCAGGGCACAGGCCGAACAAGAAGCCGCTCTCCGCTCAAGGGTCGTGCCTCAAATTCCCCGAGCCAGCTCAGAAGACCTCATGGCAGCAGACGCTCTCCAGCCTCAGGTGCTGGCAGGAGCATGCACACCTCTGCCAGGAAGAGGGCATCCAACAATTCCCCGGGGGCTGCAAACAAAGATGTCCAAGCCAGAGACAAAGCCAGTCCTCCCTACAAGGTTCGGCATCAAATCCCTCGAGCCAGCCCCGAGGACGCCGTGGCAGCAGAATTAGTCCGGCCCAAGGTGCTGGAAGCAGCACCCAGAGCTCTGCCGGACAGGTGGCGTCGAGGTCCTCCAGGGATTCCCAGCTGCAAGAACGCAGAAGACGTTCCAGTCTTCTGCAGCAAGGGCAGACCCAAGACCGAAGCCGTTCCCCACGGGATCGTCGGCCTTCCAATTC
>NW_011220502.1:0-482 GCF_000146605.3 Meleagris gallopavo | reverse complement strand
CCTTAAGATAAAAACATAAATGGAAAAATGTGTAAGTAAACCCAGTACAACTTCAAATATAAGTGCTGATAACTTTTTATCAGACGCAGTATTTTATATGTTCTAAGGGTTTAGTTTGTTTTTTGGTTTTTTGTTTTGTTTTGTTTTTAATATTAATCTCCTTAAAAGAATCAATTACTTCAAAATTGTTGCTTTTTCTAAACAAAATTTGGCATCTAGCACTAAGGCTTCAAATAAGAATCTGAAAATATGAGCTGAGTACATTTAAAACACATTCAAACACAGGCAGATAAGTAGAGAATAATCAATAGTTTGAAAAGAAGTCTTGTGAGTTGAGCCAATTTCATGTTTGTGTGTGCTGACTTGATTTTTGGACACTGAGGACTGGCACTGGTGTAAAATAAGATTTATATCCGACTGCTATAACTTAGTATGAGATGGAGAGAGCTGTATGCTTTCTTAAACTAGCCAGTGATTAGATA
>NW_011220501.1:0-394 GCF_000146605.3 Meleagris gallopavo | reverse complement strand
TTCTAGCATCACTAGAATAAACCCACTCATAACTTGGTCAGTTCAGATGATACATTTTAAATTCTGATATTATTCTCATGTCTTATGGCTTTGAAGAGCTTTGAACTAGAAGTTAAAAAAAAAAAGAAATTGTACTCAAGAAGAAGCTAACGGCTTGAAACAACCTCAGTCTTTGCTTTAACTTCAAGCTACAGACCAGCAGAGATGTTCACAAAGCTCAGACTGGCACCCAAAGGAAACTGCAATTACATGCCTGCACCTGCAAAGAACAGCCCTCCCAAAAACTACTGGGAAATACTTCTGCTGATAGCAAACAAGGGTGAAACATTTCCTGAATTTTAAGTTAACTAACAATACAGATGAAAACAAAAATCCTGAAAATTTTAAGTTCTCT
>NW_011220500.1:0-552 GCF_000146605.3 Meleagris gallopavo | reverse complement strand
AAGTGATTTTCACTAATTTAACACAAAAGCTCCAAAGCAGCATCTTTCCACACTTTGATAAGTGTGAAAACTTTGAAAACAGTTATGGCTATGAAAGATGGGGAAAGTAGAGGATTGCATGAGGGCATATAAACACTCTTATTGAGTTCAGGTTTGAATCTCTCCAGATTACAGGAAATTATTTGGATGCTGTTGCCTTCTTCACTGATTTAGCACAGGTGATTTTCCTCAGACAAAACATTCTTGTATTTGTTTTTTCTTTGGTTTTTTGTTTTTTTTTTGGTTGTTGTTGTTGTTTGTTTCTTTCTTTGGTTGGTTGGTTTGGTTTGTTTGTGGGGAGGGCGGTTTGGGTTATTTTTGAGCACACATTTTTGTGTGACCTAAAGGGTCAGACAGATCAACTTCATCAGGAGGACAGGTTGGTAATGCTACTGAAGTTTCTTTTGTAGTGACAAAACTTAAATCCTAATGAAGTTAATTCAACTAGAAGGCACTCAGCACCTCACAAGAGTTATTCAAAAGTCCACTGCATCATGTTGTACGAAGAAAAAT
>NW_011220499.1:0-379 GCF_000146605.3 Meleagris gallopavo | reverse complement strand
CCCAGCAACTAAAGAGGACTAGTCACTTGGAAGAGCAGTAGATTGGCTGGGGATGTATATCTGCTAGTAAGTGCTTCTGCTTGGCTGGAGAAGCATGATGGGCAGGTGTTTAGCAGGGGATGAGATTAGGACTACTGGAGTTTGACCTATCTGTAGAAAACTGTACTTTGTTTATTTTTTCTTGTCTTTTTTCTTTTTTTTCTTTTTTTTTTCTGTTGTCAAACTTATTTTTAAATATTTTTAAATTCTTGCTGCTGAACAATTAAATGCAGTAGAGACAAATTCTGTGTCAAGTTTTGTCAGTGCAGCACACTGAACTTGGCCTATTTGTGAAGTTTTCAGCATTCTTTCACCTTTTAGCCTCCAGCTAGATGCTTGC
>NW_011220498.1:0-369 GCF_000146605.3 Meleagris gallopavo | reverse complement strand
GCTTACTGAGATGTAAGAGAGAGGGATTTCAGTATCTGAAGAAGAAAACCTAAATAAAGCAAACAACTTCCCTCTTCTCCCTCCCCCAACTTAAATCTATACATCAGATTACCTTAAAACTATAAAACAAAAATCTTTCATTCTGGAAATGTGTATTCTGGAAATACACAAAACTCTCCTGGTGGTGATGGCAGGGTGGGTCAATCCCCTGAGCTCAGCACATTCTGATCTGATCTTGAAATGTCTGTGAAAATGTTGAGACTAAGGAGAATAAATAAATGAGAGTAAGACTTGGGGGGGAATTTGCATAATTTCTTCTTCCACTAATCTTTCCTCACGCACGAGAGAACATTGTGATCTGTGTGTTTT
>NW_011220497.1:0-416 GCF_000146605.3 Meleagris gallopavo | reverse complement strand
TGCCTTGTGCCTGTTCCATCACTATTTGAAAGTTCCATTAAAATAACACTATAAAGCATTAATAATTGGGCATAAGACATCTTAAAGTAAACATCCAAATGCTACTAGGACTTTGACAGGCGCAGACCATATTTTTCCAAGGAGATGCTTCTCACACTCCCGAGGAAGGCAAATCCACTACAATATTCAGGCACACCTTCATCAATCCTTTATTACAGTTTGTGCTCCAGAGGGTCTTTTTTTTAGTTTAATACTAGTAACTGATCAAGCATTTACCTAGAAGTTAGCATAACTAATCTCAGCTCATAACTGAACACTACAAAATTGACAAGTGAAGATTTGTATGGATTTTCTAGAATAGATCCCATTTTATCAGGTTGAATTGTATGTCAACACGCAATAACTCTTTGGGAAAA
>NW_011220496.1:0-316 GCF_000146605.3 Meleagris gallopavo | reverse complement strand
CGATTGGGTCTTCACAGATGCTTAATAATTGGCTTAGTTTCTGTAGGTTAGCAACAGGACAGGTCAGAAATATTTTTTAATGAAAATGTGCATTTGTCACAACTGAAGCTGTGGTAAGAAAGGTCAGTTTCAATGAAATTCCAGACTTGAAACAGTTGAAAAGTAAAAATGGTTTGAAATCACTGAAAAAAAGTTTTTTGTTTTTTTTTTCCATGAAACAAGACAAAAAAAAAAAAGACATATTAAAAGAAAACATCTCTGAATTAGTGAATGAAAAGAAACTTACAGAGCCCAATTTGTGGTGGGAAGGCTGTTA
>NW_011220495.1:0-411 GCF_000146605.3 Meleagris gallopavo | reverse complement strand
ATAATCCTCAGAGGGTTTAAAGAGCTGCTGTCTGAAGCACCTGCTTCTGAAATATTTATTTCTTATTTTTGTTCTTTTTTTCTTTCCTCCCTTTAGCAGTACCATGGTTCTCCATGCTCCTGATTTTCTTCTATTTTCCTTCAGAGGCAAAAGTTACAGTGATCCTGACGCAGTTTGGGCACAGCCACAAATAATCTGTTTGTCCTTCCTCTCTGTCTCAGAGTTAGAAAAGCGTCCTTGTGCACAGTTCTGTTGATTTCAGTGGATGAATCCAGTTCATCCATCACGTTAGGCAGTACAAAAAAAGAAAAAAAAAAGAAAAAAAACAAAGGCTAAAAAAACTCAAAAAAAGAATTTGTCTAAATCCCAAACAGGCATCTTTGGAATCAGTAGTGCAAAATGTTTGCGGAT
>NW_011220494.1:0-550 GCF_000146605.3 Meleagris gallopavo | reverse complement strand
GCATTGGCTCAAAGTCAAAGAATTTCATTTCAATATCCAAGGATGTAATGGCTTTGCCGACAGGCTAACGGGAAATCAGAGGGAAAAAGAGATGCAAAACACATCTTTGGAAGAAACACAGCATGCAAGGAAGGAAGCGTTTGTCATGCTTCCATTTGGGAGAGGCGCGTTGGTGAGTGGGCTGCAGTGATTTGCCCACCCAGGCTGCTGCTCCGTGACCCAGCCGTCACCTTAGCGATGCTCCCTTGGAAGCCCCGTGTTGGCTCTGGGCTGCTCGGAGGGAGAGCCCGGGGACACTGCAGGGGAAGGGCAGCACCGCCGCTGAGGGCAGTTAGTGCAGATTCACTGACTTTGCATGAGTTAATATGGAAAGTGGAGCGGGGCTGTGGGTCTACAGCATGCTGGCAATCGTTTGGCTTGCATGGGCTGCTCTGAGTGAAGAGGAATCGTCCTTGGGCTGCATGTATGTAGGCAACACCAAAAATAATGCCTCCTATTTAGTTATATGGAAACGACAATGGCACAATAGCACTGTTTGATAGAGTAAATT
>NW_011220493.1:0-525 GCF_000146605.3 Meleagris gallopavo | reverse complement strand
TTCCAACTGTGCTGCTAGGCTTCAGCCCCTTCTAAATGCAGCCGAGCGAGGCACGGCAGGAAAGTGCCTTGCTTTGCATTTGCTATATTTACATCTCCTGGGCTATCGGGAGAACAGGATGTCCCGGGGGAGCTGAAATCGGAGACGCTGCGCTCTGCCTCCCGGTCAGCTCAGCACAGCCCTGTGACTGACACCGCCCGCTTGACAGACAGACAGGCAGACAGCTGGGCGGGCGGGCGGACAGCCGGACAGATAACTGGACAGGTGGACAGACAGGCAGACAGGCAGGCAGACTCCCCAGGACGGCTGTGACAGCCGCTGGGAGCTCGTGCTTCTCTCTGCCACATCTTTTTGTGCCAGGGCAGAGGAGATTAATTCTGCCTTCCACGCAGCTCTGCATTTTCCCCCATACTTTGTTTTCCATAATAAATCCCCAGCAGCCATCGGGAGCCTTTTGGTGATGGAGCAAGACGCTTCCCAGGCAGCAGCTCAGGGCCAGGGGCACAAACCCTGCCTGGATCCCAT
>NW_011220492.1:0-433 GCF_000146605.3 Meleagris gallopavo | reverse complement strand
GCTTACTCGTGGGAGTATGAAACACATGGTGCCGGGTAGCACAACTGCAAAGTGGTTCATCTTATGCAGCCAGGGCACTGCCAACAAGTCGATGCACCTCCCACCCATCTGATCAAAGAACTCCCTGCTATGAGAGGAACACAGAGGTATCAGAAGCCTCCCCTTCTCCTTCAAGGTTTTGCTGGAAGTTTCAGTTACAAACTTTTTTTCTTCCTTTTTTCCAAATACACAACACCAAAGATCTAACTGTAAGCATCATGGGAAAGCCAGAGAGTGGCAGCGCCAGAACTACCTGCTCTCAGTAGGGAATTTAATTAGTTGATATTGTTAAATTGGAAAGAGGGAATTTCAGCAAAGGACATTCCTGTTGCCACCATTGCTTACTAAGTGTTGGTTGCAGTGCTTTCTGAGGTTCAGGCAGCACCAGCTGAGT
>NW_011220491.1:0-437 GCF_000146605.3 Meleagris gallopavo | reverse complement strand
AGAAAGCATTAGGAGTTAAGATAGGAGGCACAACATCCTTGGGCAGCCTGTAAACAGCAGGCCTTAAACAGCAGGCCTTACATCCGCAGCTATGCTCTGTGGATATGTGGGGGGCTGATAAGCGGATGAGCTCAGTGGCAGGGGTGAATGCTGGCTGAGCATTGGTTAAAGCTAGGCAGCCCACCTAGACGCCCACCTTGTGCTCCAATAGTAGGTGAACACATGTGTAGTAGAATCATATATAAAACTCTGTGTGTGCAGCAATAAGATGAAGCTTGATCACTCATATTGAGTACTGTCGTGCTTCCCCGCTTGAGAACAATCTGATTAGGACGCTATCCGCGGCAATTGGCGCCCGAACAGCGAAGGACCTGATGGAAGATTGATTTGGGAGCGGACGGACAAGCGCACCGGCATCGCAGCGGCCGAGCCGGGGG
>NW_011220490.1:0-470 GCF_000146605.3 Meleagris gallopavo | reverse complement strand
GGGAAAGTACCATCTCTCAGTTTTTCACAAGGATACTATCAGTCCAATGAATTTCCAGTAATAGAAGGGTCTGACAAAAAAAAAGTTTGTGGCATGCAGTTCTTCTAGCCTTTTGCTTGAACAGCACAATGACTGCTCTATGTTTCATCACATCCAACTTATCTTTTCCTCAAGACAAGTGACTAGTGCTAAAACCTGCCTGCTTCACTCACTAAGAAGGGAGCAAAGATTAATTTTCCTTTGATTTCTGAGCATTGTCTTCCTGATCACACAGAAGAAAGACCTACTCAGTTACTGTCTAACCTATGGACATAATTTTCTTAAAAAATATATCTACCACCCTAGTAAGCTGGTGGAGTTACTGTCCCTGGAGGTTTTCAAGAAAGGATAGATGTGGTTCTGAGGGACATGGTTTAGTGGCCACGGTGGTGGTGAGCTGATGGTTGGACTAGATGATCTTATGGTCTTTT
>NW_011220489.1:0-546 GCF_000146605.3 Meleagris gallopavo | reverse complement strand
ACGAGGGCACACTGCTGGCTCATGGCCAACCTGTCGTCCACCAGGACGCCCAGGTCCCTCTCTGCAGAGCTCCTCTCCAGCAGTTCATCCCCAACATATTTAATATCTCATCCAGTGATAAACTAAGAGCCACAACAGACACTTAAAAAAAAAGTGCCACAAAACCATTTTGAAAAAAAAAAAGTTGACAAACTCTGCCAGCTTTCCAGGCTGGAAAATATCCTTAAAAATTATTTTTACATTTTTTTTAATCACTTGACCACTAACCCTATACAGGTAGGGGTACAATTGGTCAGTTAAAGATAGGGCTGATCTCCCTACCTGCAGGCTAGCTAGACATGGTCATTAACTATGTTTTCTCAAGACGCTTCTATCTTTTTTAGTCATTACACTGAGATTAAGAGTTCCTCCACTCAATCACTTCAGCAGTTTCAAGGTTGGTCATCCTGAATTAGATAGAAACACGTATTTGCTATATTCAAGGATAACGTACAAAAACTTGTACAAAGGCTAGTTCTTACTGACAACATTGCTGGCAAATATTTT
>NW_011220488.1:0-368 GCF_000146605.3 Meleagris gallopavo | reverse complement strand
TGCTAGAGAGAAGGAACTCTTTTCAACCAAGTTACGCATTCTTGAATATTCAGTGCTTAAATCTTTTTTATGGCTTAAACTTACTTTTACGTGTTTAGTTTTCTTGTGCTGCTTTTTCTTTATTTAAAATGGTAATTTGGAATAATTTCAGAAAAACTGAATGAGATAGGAAACAATGGATTTGGTAAATTTTCCTTGATTTTTTTTTTTTTTTTTTTGTTAGCTGTGAACTCCTGCTTTTGCAGTGGAGCAGAATGTTTGATTGGACATGACCTTGCTTTCTGAAACTCTTTTCCAATGGTTAGAGGTATCCAGATCATTCCTTGAAGAGCACATAGAATTCTAGCAAGAGTTTTTGTCCATATATG
>NW_011220487.1:0-494 GCF_000146605.3 Meleagris gallopavo | reverse complement strand
ACCCCTGTGCCAGTCACAAGTCTGATCTCCCTATCTCCAGAGACACGCTGCATTTGTAGATGCTAGCTGGAAGCCCTAAAAAACATAGACTCTGTATACTTTTTTATGTGTAAGAAGAATACAGAACTTAAGCAAAGCTCCTCCCCCTCTCCCCCCCCCTTTTTTTTTAAATAATTGTTGTTGGTGGTTTTTGCTTATCTGACATTAAAAAAAAATACTGAGTAGTAATGGAGATGAGATTATAAACCATCTGAAAAAGACAGATACCACAGGAAGCTTAAAATCTGTTTTAATTAGATTCTGTTTTCATTATCTGTTTGAAAGATTTCCTATTAGTGCAAAATAAACTGCAAAGGGCATTCAAAGATCTGCTGGCACAGATAACTGCAACAGTGCTGTGGGAGAGCTCAGTCCATACAATGTGCCAGTGGTGTCCAGCCTTTCTGGCTGAGGTAGCTACTTAGTCTCTGCTTGCACCAGGGGAGCACCACTTC
>NW_011220486.1:0-362 GCF_000146605.3 Meleagris gallopavo | reverse complement strand
GGAGATTAAAATTCATGCCAGTGCAGCAGGGAGGCTCTGCTTTCTGCTTATTGCCACGATTTCTGTGGACACAACAACATCTGTTTGCTCCAAACCAGGAAAATATACTAACACACTTCCCATCCATTGGCTGTTATTGCCAGAAGGACTCTAAGTGCGTTCTGAGCTACTATTTTGTTTTGGGAAGATGTGCATGACTCCTCTGCTCTCACATCCAAATGGGCTTTTTCATCCTGCTCGCGCTGGCAGCCATTAATGCTGCATCTGTGCAGTGGTGTGAGCCGTGCTGCAGGGTGCTGGTAGGGCTGCAGGCCCGTATAACTTCGTATAATGTATGCTATACGAAGTTATTACGATGAAAA
>NW_011220485.1:0-472 GCF_000146605.3 Meleagris gallopavo | reverse complement strand
AAAATTTATGAAGTGTTGATGTTGTTAGATGTGATGTGATTCTGTACTTTTATATTTCCTGTGTTTATATGGGCATTAACAGCAAGTAGAATACCTAAGACGCAAGCAATACTTATTTGGATGCTGCATTCCTCTGGGATGGTTTGTTTGTTTTCTCTTCAGATGCTGCTTTCAGTATTGCAAATTTGCAGAACTGAATGTTGTGTTCTTCTGATTAATGATGAAGAGAGCAAGAACTCTGGTATTCCTGCTAATTTTGCTGTGAGCAAACAAATCAATTGTATGTTGAACACAAAATAAAAAAAATAAACTGTATTTCAATTTTAGTTAAGCCTGTCATTTGAAGCAAATACACTTCCTGAACCACTGTTGAAGGCTCCTAATGCTATCAGCCTGTGGATCCACAATACACTTTTCTTCAGTAAATGTTTTTCCCAAGCCAACAGAACTATAAAATATAAATAAGTCTTTA
>NW_011220484.1:0-379 GCF_000146605.3 Meleagris gallopavo | reverse complement strand
TCCTGCTTCTACTTTCACCAAGCACTCTGAAGATATAAATAGATAGTGCCGTGGTTAATGAGCACATAACACTGTTTTATCAGCATGCCTATTGTACTGTTTTATGGCTTGTATAAATGATTTCATACCCAGATTTTCAAATAAAGATAGAAACTCCCTTTTTAATTTTATACAGAGTGTGTAGTAACTGTCACAGTGCGAGCACAACCAATCTGCAGGCTGGTCTTTGTAAGTAGCCTGTACAAATAACTTTTGTCTGGTGGCTCAGCCAACACAGCCAGTGCATCCTGCAGTTAGTTACCCTAGTGCTGAGAGTATTAAGAAAGGAAAGTCGTTTTTTTTAAAGTAACCAGTAAGTGAACATTGTTTGAGCTTTTAT
>NW_011220483.1:0-413 GCF_000146605.3 Meleagris gallopavo | reverse complement strand
ATTTTCTTACTACTTTTCTTCTGACCTGCTGGCACATATCCACAGCTAGAACATGCCAAAATAATGCAGAATTACTGTTATCTGACCCTTAAGTTAGTAGAATTTGAATAGGCTTTTTTTGGTAACATATCAAAACTTTCTTAGGATTCATACCCTGTGTTAACACAGGGGAAGCAGTGATAAAGTATCTGCAGATTTCTATTCCCCTGTTTTATCCCTGAGAATCCATTTCTAAAAGATAGCACAGTCATCTGTTGTTATTTTAAGGAGTGATAATTCATAATTTACTGATTTCATTGAAAAACTGAGATGCAATTTTTAACACTCTAGCCTAAAAAAAAAAAAAAGTAATAGCACAACCCCTTATAAATCATATTTTTTACATTTAATGTTATTGTGATGAGGTGGAACAA
>NW_011220482.1:0-484 GCF_000146605.3 Meleagris gallopavo | reverse complement strand
CAGCATCCAACAGTCTTTTCTGACTCTCCAAAAGTTTCAGAAGAGCAAGGGAACATCAGCATATTACCCCTCTATGTTTTACCAGAGTAATCCCATCTGATAAAATTGTAGTGTATTCTTCACATTAATCTAGATAACAAGAGAACAAACTTCTATTCTACCTGAATAAACACCTTTTCTTTAAGCAACTCATTAAAAACTTGCACTATGGCAAGTTTCCCCCAATATCCTTTTGTTACTACTATTAAAAAGTTCCAATGAGCCTATTTTCTACTTTAAAAAAAAAAAAAGACAACAGCAAAGCTTCTCTCCGTATCTCCTATACTTTCTCTCCTTGCCACCTGCTCTAGCAGGCCTCCTGCTGTGACAAACATCTAATACATTTCCAAAAATAAAAAGTACAAAGAGCTTAAGTTTGTTTATCCACACAGACTTAGCCATGCAAAGCTTCATATGGAAGTCATGATGCAGATCCTATGCCAGT
>NW_011220481.1:0-432 GCF_000146605.3 Meleagris gallopavo | reverse complement strand
AGCAAGTTTTGAGCCAATTCTGTCCTCTGGAGAGGAGACAGAGTTAGATTGCTTCAAGGACAGGAGCACCCCTCCATCACCATCTCAAGGAGACATCCTGCCAACAGCACAGAGCCCTTATTGTGCCTGACTCTCAGCTGCTAACACATCCATGCTGCTGAAGTGCTATCAGGGATAGAATCACATCTGTTAGAAAAAAGGAAAAAGAATTTCTGCAAAGTTTTCGTACAAAAAAAAAAAATTACAATAAACCATCTCCTTTTTTTTTTCTTTTTTTTTTTTCTTTTTATTTAATAAGTTAAATTCTGTCTTCTGTCTGAGCAGACCAGCTTAATTTTGAGATAGGAAAGTGTATGGGGCTGCTGAATCACAGCCGGAAGCTCTGATTGATCACCTGAGGCGAGCAGTATGTCAGCAACGGGAGCACAGGTG
>NW_011220480.1:0-353 GCF_000146605.3 Meleagris gallopavo | reverse complement strand
GGGCTGCGGCAGGCAGCGCGATGCCAGGGAGCTCTGGCAGCCCAGCCCCAGCCAGGCTTCGGATTACATTTTTCTTCCTCGCCTATGCTGGGGGAGAGAAGACAGTAGAAAAACAAAACTAGTTCCGAAAAAAAAAAAAAAAGAAAAAGAAAAAAAAGAAGAAAAAAAAAGAGATTCTTGCAGGAAGAATCACCCGGTTTCCATCAGCAGCCGCCCCGGCCCCCCCCAGAATCCCGCACTGCTGCACTGCAGGGTGTGGGGCTCCCTGACACGCCGGGGCAAAGGAATGAAAATAAAGCACTTTTCCCTCTCAGCTCATTCCAGCCGCGGCTGAGGATTGAAGCTGAGAGCTA
>NW_011220479.1:0-410 GCF_000146605.3 Meleagris gallopavo | reverse complement strand
CTGAAGCTGGTATAAATTTTATGGAGTAAAATTTATGTTATCTATTTACCCAAATGTGTAATTTTCTATTTTAATGCTTACCAGCAGGAAACACACTTTGTTCTGTGTGTTTAAACATGTGAGTCCTGGCCATAACTTCATATTGTATGATGTTATGGCTAGTATTTAACCCTCTCTTTCATAAATCTTTTCATTAACTAACTTTCCTTTTTTTTTTTTTTTTTTTTTAATTAGAAGTGCAAGGTACAGCAAAGGACTAGAAAGTGCTCAAAGACATTTTTCACTTAGAGGTCTTGAGATCCTTCAATTCATCATGTAACTTGCATCAGCAAATAAATCTAGATATATGGTATGAGTGCATCTACACTGTCATTGCAAATGGCTTCCAATTTCCATTTTGCTTCTCATTC
>NW_011220478.1:0-396 GCF_000146605.3 Meleagris gallopavo | reverse complement strand
ACTCTTTCCAAGAGATCCCTGCTTTTTGTACTGGGAGCCCAGAACTGGACACAGTACTCCAGATGAAGCCTTACCAGGGCAGAGTAGAGGGGGAGGATCACCTCCCTCGACCTGCTGGACACGCTCTTCTTAATGCACCCCAGAATGCCATCGGCCTTTTTGGCCACGAGGGCACACTGCTGGCTCATGGCCAACCTGTCGTCCACACAACAACCAGGTCCCTCTCTGCAGAGCTCTTCTCCAGCAGCTCATCCCCCAGCCTGTATTGGTGCATGCAATTATTCCTCCCTAGGTGTAAGACCCTACACTTGCTTTTGTTGAACCTCACCCGGTTCCTTACTGCCCAGCTCTCCAGCCTGTCCAGGTCTCGCTGAATGGCAGCACAGCCTTCAGGCG
>NW_011220477.1:0-435 GCF_000146605.3 Meleagris gallopavo | reverse complement strand
AAATCACTCTTTGAATTGAAACTGATTAATCTCCTATTCCTTTATTTGGTTCTGAGAAATGAAATACATTAATAATTGCTGTATGTTTTCACAAAATTAGGAAGAACAATGTTCCAATCCTAAGATAAATAAAAATACATTTTAAATTTCAGTACCTATCCCATAGGAAATCCTCCAGTCTTTTTCTATAAGCATTTTAGAATCTGTCTTTTTTGTCCTGTATAGGATGGACCACATGCTAAAAGTTACCTGTCTCAAAGGTAAGTCAATAAAATCTTTCTACTGACTTCGATGAAAGCTGGATCAGACTCAATGTGAAGAGCTATTGCTGCAGTTTCAGGACTCTGACAGTACTGGAGAATAAAAACAATGAGAAGAATATGGTTCTTAACACAGTGCAGAGGAGGTAAGATCAGCCAGATATTCTGTGTTTTT
>NW_011220476.1:0-464 GCF_000146605.3 Meleagris gallopavo | reverse complement strand
AAGGAATAGTGTATCGCTTCTAGATTATCGGTAGTTACCTCATGTGAATCCAAACCGCTTCATGACTTACTCTGAATATGATGCGCATATGCGTACTAGATTTTTCATTTTGCCCATTACACAACCAAACTCTGTTGTTAAACGGGCAGTGACTGTTTGAATTAGCCAGACTCAGGCAGCTTATGGAAAAGACTTCCTCTTCGTTCATTTACATGGGTGTGACTTGACTTTGTGTCACTGTCAGATACAGTTTGGCTCTGATGATCTCATGATATCTTTGAATGGAAAAAATTAACTAAAGCAGCACTTGTTATATGCAGAGCATTGAAAACGCCAATATTGCTGAGAGAATAAAGGTTTTTATCATAATTTTGCTTTTGTATGATGCATGTCTTTTTTTCCCCTTGGTCATAGTGGTGACAGCAACCACCTTACAGGTGGCTTACTCAGACAGAAGTGTTTAC
>NW_011220475.1:0-399 GCF_000146605.3 Meleagris gallopavo | reverse complement strand
TTACTTTGTATCTTTGCTAACAACCTTGGGAATAAGACAGAAGTTATTCTATTTTATTTTTTTTTAGTTGCAAATATATTTTTATGCAGTAAAGCACTAAAGATTTGCTGATTTTTGTCTGGTTTCATAATTTTTTTAAACTAATGAGGAAATCTGATAAAATGAGTATTTTCCCAGTGTGAAAGAGATCTTGTGTACGCATACTGCGCCAACATGCTTCCATTAAAGTTAAACATATGCTTGAGTTGAAATCTTTGTCAGCTAGAAATTAGATGTATCTAAAATGAATAGGTGAAGTATATTTCTGCATACCTACTATGTTTCTTTGTCCAGATCTGAGATGAAAAGCTTTGTTTTCGTTTTAAGTAGTGCTTTGTGTCCTCACCTTGCTGTGTTGAT
>NW_011220474.1:0-474 GCF_000146605.3 Meleagris gallopavo | reverse complement strand
CTTTGTACTTTCTTGATGTACTGGCAGATAGTCATAGCTTCATTACAAAAGTATCTAATATGTCTACTTTTTTTTTTTTTTTCCTTTATTTGTTGCTGACCTAAGATAGTTCAAAAGCAAATCGTGAATACTCCAAGCTTTGAGGTATCACAACCCAAAGCTGAGCTAACAACCTGCAACCAAAAAAGAAAAGAACAATCTTCTGCGCTTCAGGAATAACAAAAGACATGGGAGTCGTGATCGTTACACTCAGCCATGCAGCCACGCACTGAGTGCTAATCAATAGAGACGGATTTAGAAACCGATGTAAGTCATTTCCAGTAATAGAGGTAAGCAGAGGGCTCAGAAATAGCATAGCAACGAGAATGTTCTGTCTGAAGAAAGCCATTGCCATCACTCCCACTCCATCGCCGTCAGCTGTGACACACACAGGCCGTATAAATGATATCATTTCAGTGCTGAGTGAGTGCAGCA
>NW_011220473.1:0-538 GCF_000146605.3 Meleagris gallopavo | reverse complement strand
CAAAGTACAAGGTGTTGGGCACGTTTCTGCATGAGAGAACATTTGCTGAAGCCAAATAGTTTCCAGTACTTCCAGTTTGGCTTTAATCTTGAACCCAACTTACCTCTGGGGGGGAAGAAAGAAAGCAAAAGATGACAGTTATTGCCAACTTTCTTCCCATCCACGTCTGTCTGGTCCTAGTGTTTGTAGTTGTTTTCCCTACCTTCACATCTCAGCCCCAAAAATGGTCAATATCTTATTTTATTATAATTTTATGAAGAAGTAACAATAAGTACAATCTGTTCATCAGAAATGTTTTAAAGGTAGATATACCACAGTCTCATACTAGTATCAATATATTTACTAAGTGATTAGACTAATGTAAATGTTCTTTTCTAAGAACATTCTTACAAAAGGGAACCTTTCATATGAACTATAACAAATACAGGAATCCCAGCTTTACCTCTCAGTACATTTTTACCAACTTCACTGTGGTTTGTTTTTGCTTTCCATTCTCTTCAGTCTGTTTCCTTACACAACAGTTTCTCAGTCTCTGAGA
>NW_011220472.1:0-328 GCF_000146605.3 Meleagris gallopavo | reverse complement strand
GAATATTTTTCTTTTTTTTTTTTTCTCTGTTGTTGTTACTCACAATTTTGTGTGTGTTTTTTCAAATAAGCTGACACTTACTGACTAAGTCCAGCTAAGATTTAGCTTCTACTCCATGATGAAATTATTCTTCTATTTTGACACATCTTCTAGACATCAAGTTTGAATGCTATGTAAGCATTTACAAAACAACATAATTATCTCACATTAAACAAGTATCCCCCCTTCAAAGAAAGTAAGTTGCGAAAATACCTTACCTTCCTCATCTACAGAAACACTACGTATTATGACAGGACTGGAGTATGCTGGCAGAATCAGAGGTAAATTG
>NW_011220471.1:0-537 GCF_000146605.3 Meleagris gallopavo | reverse complement strand
GGTCACTTGTGTCAGAGGAAGGCAGAGAATTTTGGCTGTTTGTCTTTTACAGAAGTACGGCTGAATCAATAACCTGTGGAATGAGAGCTTTAGGGTGGATGAAGAGTGTATTATCTTATATATCTGTATTGGAAAAGTGCTGGCAACACACTGCTGTTTTTGAACAAATAAATGAACTTACTAGAGGGAAAAGAGAGACTGCTGATAAAACAGAAAAAAATACTGTACTCAGGAGATGATTTTAGTTCGAGTGCTAATATTTTATACAAGAGAATATTGAATTTAGGGAGAGGCTTATTCATTTATTTGGCTTTTTAACTTTCCAAAGTGTTTTTATTGACTGATTTTGTTTGCGGCAGCTAATATTACTGTCACTGTAACAATATTTTTCCTTATTTAGCTCTCTTGATGCAGTTTGCCACCTGAAGACATTTACTTTTCTCTTTTTTAATTAAAGCTGCTCTTTAAAAACTCCGAGTTCATTCACACAGAGTTGAGGCTGCATTTGCTCAGATGATACCAAAATGATAAAATTTC
>NW_011220470.1:0-466 GCF_000146605.3 Meleagris gallopavo | reverse complement strand
GGGGTTGTTATGGACAGGACTGGAGGGGATCACTGTTCCTTGCTATTATTCATTTTCTAAACCATTCTTTCAGTTTTTATTGGAGGAATCCTGGCCCAGTTTACTTACTTAGCAACACAAGAAAGCTAACTATCCTCTAGCTGTGCAGATGATCACAGAATCACAGAATCACAGAATCACAGAATTGTAGGGGTTGGAAGGGACCTCTAGAGATCATCGAGACCAACCCCCCTGCCAAAGCAGGTTCCCTACACCAGGTCGCACAGGTAGGCGTCCAGGCAAGACTTGAATATCTCCAGAGAAGGAGACTCCACAACCTCCCTGGGCAGCCTGTTCCAGTGCTCCGTCACCCTCACCGTGAAGAAGTTCTTACGCACATTCGTGCGAAACTTCCTATGCTGCAGCTTATGTCCGTTTCCCCTCGTCCTGTCTCCACGTACCACTGAAAAGAGACTGGCCTCACCGC
>NW_011220469.1:0-484 GCF_000146605.3 Meleagris gallopavo | reverse complement strand
AGGATCAGGATGGATCTCACATAAAAGGCTTTGTTTGATCAATTTTTTATTCATCACAATTTGGCCATCACTGTTGAAACATTGGTTTTTCTTGAGGAATTCATCACTCCTATTGTAAAGGTATGGGTTCTGTCAATGAAATTTTATTTTTTATATACAGTGCAACAGAAAAGTTGATTTGTGTTTTTTTTTTGTTTTTGTTTTTGATTTTTTTTTTTTAAGGTCAAGCAAAAATAAAGCAAGAACTTTCATTCTATAGTATTCCTGAATTTGACGAGTGGAAGAAACATATGGAAAATCATAAAGCATGGAAGATAAAATATTACAAAGGTTTGTTTAAAAATAAATAAGTTAACCTCATGGATCTAAAAATACATAATAAATTAATGTTACAAAGTTTTATTTGTAGCTGTATTCATGGCAGAAGATACCTGCTTCTGTAATTATATTATTTAAGGGATAAAATGTTAAAGCTTAAATATAC
>NW_011220468.1:0-420 GCF_000146605.3 Meleagris gallopavo | reverse complement strand
CCGCTGCGATGCCGGTGCGCTTGTCCGTCCGCTCCCAAATCAATCTTCCATCAGGTCCTTCGCTGTTCGGGCGCCAATTGCCGCGGATAGCGTCCTAATCAGATTGTTCTCAAGCGGGGAAGCACGACAGTACTCAATATGAGTGATCAAGCTTCATTTTTATTGCTGCACACACAGAGTTTATATATGATTCTACTACACATGTGTTCACCTACTATTGGAGCACAAGGTGGGCGTCTAGGTGGGCTGCCTAGCTTTAACCAATGCTCAGCCAGCATTCACCCCTGCCACTGAGCTCATCCGCTTATCAGCCCCCCACATATCCACAGAGCATAGCTGCGTATGTAGGCCTGCTGTTTAAGGCCTGCTGTTTACAGGCTGCCCAAGGATGTTGTACCTCCTATCTTAACTCCTAATGCT
>NW_011220467.1:0-514 GCF_000146605.3 Meleagris gallopavo | reverse complement strand
TTTAATTAATGACCTACTCCAGCTTATCAACTAGTTGGCTGAAAAATAACATGTCAGTTCATACAATTTTGGCATTGAAGAGTTGTGGATATTATATCATTTTACTTAAAGCATAGTCTTTGGAAAAACTATGGGATTCAAACCAGCTTCACAAGTGAGGTAAATATTTCCAGTAGTATTTTTTTTTTTTTTTTTTAATTCCTAAAAGCCTGTGCACTCATTGAACCTGTCAGAGAAAGAACCCAATGCAGTTAAGAGTACCAATCACTGTGCCAGCTGTTTTGGAAATAAGTCATTCATATTAAAATGTAAACACTGGAAAGTAATCTTTTCTTGTCACAAAAGTAATTAAAAGAAATTTGAAAAGAAAGCCACATGATTCTAAAACTTTGAGCTGAAATTGTTTCAAGTGAATGGAAACTAATTCATAGCAGAAATTATCCTCCTCTGAGGCTGGTTTGAAGAAAAGACACCAAATCTATTTTCAGTTGCATAATTTTAAGTGTTATATAGA
>NW_011220466.1:0-540 GCF_000146605.3 Meleagris gallopavo | reverse complement strand
GGACTGCACATTACTTAGCCTTTCCATCATCTAACTTTCTCATTGCTGGACCCAACTTGTCCTTCACTTTCGATGACACGAAACGAAAAACAACGCCCGGCGTTGTGTTTGTATGAGATGGGCCTAGGCGGTCCTTAGTTTTATTAAAACAAACAAACAAGCCCACTTGTTCCCCTGTAAATAGTAGAAGTAATGCAACATTTTAATCCATAAATTAAATGCTTTTTTTTTAAATTGGTATTCCACTTATTTTGAAGTAGACTACTGAACGTAATACCTTCAGCTTCTGACATTATAAACAAACAATTTCTTTAACATGAGTTATGCATTGAGAATGCTTAATTTCAGTTCACATAATAAAAAAAACATATTTAAAACATGCCACCAAAATTTGTAAAAACACTTCTGATGTCTTCAACAGAGCCTCTGTTCTATGTTTTGAAAGGAAATCTAATTATGACTATTATTATGACTACGATTATTTCTATTTCTTCCTCTCTGTCTCCCCTAAAAAACTAGACAATGGTATTGAAGTCAAAT
>NW_011220465.1:0-426 GCF_000146605.3 Meleagris gallopavo | reverse complement strand
ACTCATCTGATAGCCTGCATTATTTGAGAGCTAAATTGTCAGACTAGTATCTCAGTGCTCCCTTCTGATTTCGTAATGAATGACTATCACTTAGCATTGTTCAATTTTTTGCTCCCTATGAGGTGATTTCCTTTGATGCTTTACAGATGTAATGTGGATTGAAAGGTTCCCAAGCAAAGACTCTCAAAATCTAAATTGTCTTGTAAAATTTATAGGTCCTGTACTTTTCTAACGTGCTGATACAGAAGAAGCATGAGAAGTTGTGTGATACAAATGTTGGAAGTTCACAAGCTCTTTTCTACTGTTGTAATTTATTTTTTGTGAGATATTAAAAGCTACATGAAAACAGTGAGCTTCCTTGACAGCTGTTCAGTAATTTCTAGTATTGCAGTTCATTGAAGTTAGATGACAAGAGTGAGGAAATTT
>NW_011220464.1:0-481 GCF_000146605.3 Meleagris gallopavo | reverse complement strand
AGGAAACACGCTATGGCAGAAATTACACCATGCCACGTTTATGCCATATCAGATGTGTATGGAGTATATATATGTTTGTATATGTGCATACATTTCAAACACACAAATAGCTATCAGAATTGTACAAGATTCCACTATAAACATTGTTTCAGTTCCTTTTAGTTCTGTCAGAATTTAACCAAACAAGATGAAGTTTGCCATTGCAACTGTGTGCTTTAGATTGACATGTTTATTTTACCTAAATTTATTTTCTCTCTGACAACTAAGTAAAAGACTAGTATACTGATCCTTCTTTGTTCTTTTTCTTTTTCTTTTTTTAATTATATTATAAAGCTCTGACGCTTCTGTCTTTAACAAGTCGAAGCAGTAAAAATCCCTGAAGTAGAATCTTGAAGTTCACTGAAGACATGTATTTTAACATCTTTGTGATTATTTGCCTGAATTTAATTAGATAGCAAGACTTTAAAGCAGCACAGTTTGT
>NW_011220463.1:0-354 GCF_000146605.3 Meleagris gallopavo | reverse complement strand
ATCTTAACAAAGGTGAAAGTAATTATTGTGCTTTTTTTTTTTTTTGTCCACTATAGTCAAGGGTCTGTCAGCATCTACGTTGTGCTAGAGACGGCTGGGGAGGCTCATCTAAGTGTGTGTGAGGAATACTTGTGTGGATTAAAACCTGGTGAGAGGTGCGAATGTTTTGTTTAGTGTTCTGATAACTTTTTTTTTTCTTTCAGTAAATGAGCACTCGAACTCATCATTGGTATTTCTATATCGACTTAATTTAGGCCATTTAAGCAAAATGAAACGTAGAATGATCAAAAGGGAAGTAGTTACTGCTTGATGGATGTTCCATAGCTCTGTTGGAAGTATTTTCTCTTGAAATGC
>NW_011220462.1:0-467 GCF_000146605.3 Meleagris gallopavo | reverse complement strand
AGTTCTAAGTCAAATGGTAGTCCTGAAAAATATTGCAGCTGGTATTCTTAATGTACTAAATACAAAATAAAATAAAATAAAAAATACAGCCGAAAGAAACGGTGCAATTCTTTTTTCTCCCCTATTTTTAATGGAATCTAAAACTCCTGGGTTTAAGGTGCATAACGTGTCTGGGGGATAAGTGTGCTTCACAGAATCATAGAATGGCCTGGGTTGAAAAAGGACCACGATGATCATCTAGTTCCAACCCCCTGCTATGTGCAGGGTCACCAACCACCAGACCAGGCTGCCCAGAGCCACATCCAGCCTGGCCTTGAATGCCTCCAGGTTTGGGGCATGCACAACCTCCTTGGGGAACCTGTTCCAGTGCCTCACCAGCCTCTGTGTGAAAAACTTCCTCCTAATATCCAACCTAAACCTCCCGTGTCAGTTTAAGACCATTCCCCCTTGTCCTATCACCATCCACC
>NW_011220461.1:0-485 GCF_000146605.3 Meleagris gallopavo | reverse complement strand
AAGGTGTGATCTCAACTCTTGTCACACTTACTTATGCCATGGGAAGATAAAGCTGTGCACCTGATGTGCCTCCCGCCAGCCTGGCTCGGCTCTACCCAGCCTTTTGCTGACCAGAAGCAGAGGTCGAAACGTTTCCTCCGTTAACTCTGGACCCTAATGATGGCTTTCAAGATGTGCTGTGCAGTGTTGCAAGGAGATCGCTGCCTTGCCTGCAGTATTATGAACCGGATTTATTTTGGCCAAAGGATCATGTTCGTGCAGCATGTTCCTCGTCACATTCTCCTGGAGATTTAAAGCCTTTCTCACCGGCAGCACATGAATTCCCTCTTTTATCAGACAAAGACAAATAATCTCCTGGCATTTCAGCGTCTGCCTTCCTGTACTGCTTCTCAGGGCTCTCCCCTTTCCTTCTCCTGAGCTGGCACCTGGAGAAGCCAAGGGCTGGTAAGAGCTCCTGTTAAGAGCTGCTGGAATTCCCTCCTTGT
>NW_011220460.1:0-517 GCF_000146605.3 Meleagris gallopavo | reverse complement strand
CATGGCAATTCTCTCCAAATCCGATCTTTATCACTTTGTACACAGAGGGCCAAATACACTGAATTTCTTTTATAAGTTCCTGCTAAGGTAGATTGTAACTCTGGGTACAGGATTGTTTTACACACCCTGGTCCTCTATACACCTGTAGCCCACAGTCAGAGTATGGTGATAGGTTTTATTTTTACTTCCTGCTCACAGAAGGCTGAGGTCTTTTCTGTTATTACCTGTGCAAAGAACATAGCATGTGGAGCGCACCCATTCTTGGGAGGTCACCCAGTAACCAACCATCATCATACATGTAAACCCATCAGTGGTGTTATAAAACATGCCAGAGAATGCCTTCATGGTCCATAAACAAAAATGATTCTAAAACAACAGATTATTTGCCTTCAATCTCCTTTGTATACCCTGGTTTAAATTGGAAATCTGGTCGAATAAGTAAATCATGTCTATGAACTTGTGTCAAAGTTCACTGGACATTTTGCGTCTACTTATGTATCTTGAAATGCCACGGACT
>NW_011220458.1:0-404 GCF_000146605.3 Meleagris gallopavo | reverse complement strand
GCAATACAGCCTATTGTCTAAATACAGTACGAGCGCAGCCAATGCCACCTGATCAGGGCCTGGTTTCCTGGCATTTTACTTCCCCCCATCTGTTGGCTTTTAGCGTAAATTGGAGCGAGAGTGCCTGCTAATACTAGTCTCTCATTTGAACGTGCTCATGAAGCCATATTCAAACACGCAGCGCATGTTGGACCGCGTTCAGTTTATGCAAAGCACAAGGCACATCCCCAAGACAGAACTGAAATTGCTTTGAGGGCGTATTCTTTGCCCAGACCACTTTCTGCTTCATATGCACATGCTGGAGCCCTTTTTTTTTTTTTTTAAGTAAAGAGAGAAATGCATGTAAATGGGAGCTTCCCCCAGGCTAGCTCTGATCACGTTCCATTTCTCATCTGACATCCCCA
>NW_011220457.1:0-553 GCF_000146605.3 Meleagris gallopavo | reverse complement strand
CCACTGAGATGTCCTTACTATTTCTGACAAGAAGTTAGGGCTCAATAAAATGCGAGGGGATTGAGTCTACGTTGGTCTAATTAAATTTACTAGTTACTTACAAGACAAAATAAAAAAGTGCAGTTAGTAAAATATTATATATTTATCATCCTTATTTTTATAGAAGTCCAGGATCTAGGTCTGCAGGTAAGTGTATTTTTCCTGTTCCTTTTTTTTTTTTCTTCAGGATTTTTATTCATTGAACATTTTAATTTGTTATCATCTTTAACCTGTTTATAAATTTAAAGCTGACAGAAAATTTGGATGGAAAGAAAAATTAGAGGATAGATTGACAGAAACTGCAGCTTGTTTTCCGTACTTAAGAAAGCTCATGTGGGGCCCTATTAATTTTTCTTTCTGTAAGAGTTTGATTTACTATTTGATATCAAAGTATCTTAATACTAAGTTAAGCCAGATAACGGGTGGATTCTTTACACCTCTTCTTGATGCTATTCTATTTTGTCACTGATTAGAAAATAGCTCTTAGACAAATTGTAAGACACTTATCTGCCCT
>NW_011220456.1:0-485 GCF_000146605.3 Meleagris gallopavo | reverse complement strand
AGGTACATGTCCAAAACAGAATTCATGCATTAAAAGCAGTACTTCAGAGGATGCTGGAGGTCACATGAGAATTTGCAATATGAGAATGTTTTTCCTAACACTAGAAACCATGAAGTCATTAACTGCCTCTCTTTCTGATCTGGGAATACTTTAGCACCTAACATTTGCATTTAATTGAATACTTGTCAAATTTTGCTCATACGGGAAGAACTGCTTTTTGGACTTTGCTGTCCTTCATGGCTCCAGCTCTCCCATCTGACTGAGGACTCTGGAAGCCAAAGCTCACAACACATAGTCTCTGCTGACACAACATGAGCAGAAGCACTGGTGCTTCTTGCACAGTGGGAGACATGAAGGCTGCCGTGGTAAAGAAGCTGGGGCAGTGAGAGTTATGAATTCCTTTTGCTTCAGTGCTATAAATAAATGTACTTAGTAAATTAAAACTTTTTTTTTTTAAATCAAACATACACATGCTCTACTTATAA
>NW_011220455.1:0-498 GCF_000146605.3 Meleagris gallopavo | reverse complement strand
TGCCTCTACATTCCCAGCCATGGTAAAGCCCATCTTTGTTGGAGTGTGCAAGCTTGAAGGTTGAGGCAATAGGTGAATGGGAGTGCTCCTAACTCCCAGTTAGCATTAGGTACAAGGTCTAAAAGTGGGGAATGTCTTCACAGTCCTTTAGGGTTCCTTAGGAAAGATAGGCTAGATACTGTGGCTAGGTCTTTACTTTTTTTTTTTTCTGTTGTTTTTGTTTTTCATACAGCAGATTACAGTAATGCTGTGGTACTGCTTAAGCTGGGAGATCTTAGAGAAGAAAGCCTCTTCTGAGAACTGTGTCAGTGTATTACAACAGCCTTGTATGCCCATCTCCTTCCCTTTGTTAGAGTAACAAATGTATACTGGGAATCTGGGAAATAAATACATAAATACACTGACTAATAATCTCAGCCAAGGAGTACACCAGTGTTTCTAGAGGGATGTCCCCAGTGTTATGTATACCTTTATTCATCTCTTCTTTCTTCTCAAGTT
>NW_011220454.1:0-530 GCF_000146605.3 Meleagris gallopavo | reverse complement strand
TTTTGACTGTGTGCTCTGTGCTGGTACAAAACAATAAAAACAATGTTTCTTTCCCCATGGAGCTTACTCGTAAGTAAACGGACCAGTCAGACACAAAACTGTTCAACAGTGCACAGCAGCAGCTTATTAAAAAAGTGAAAAAATGAAACAAACAAACCTGCATTCTCTACATAATAGGCAAACACAGGATCATAGGAGAATTGATGCTTCAGATGGTTTTAATTGCTGGTTCTCAGCTGTTTTTTTGCCTAAGCTAAGGAGTAGTTTTACAAAAAACAAACATCCTGCATGCAGATTGTATGAAATAGTTTCACATCTAATTTATTATTTTCAAAAGATTTCCTTCCTTTAAATTAAACCTCTTTTGATGTGAAATTTAGTATGTTTTCTTTTCCTTTTTTCTTTTTTTCAACTGTAAGTTGATATATCTTATGCCACATATAAAACCCAAATTTAAATAATCTAGCTTTGGTGGAAATAGTTGTTCAGATCTTTTTTATCAGCTACCAGAGCATTTCCTGTAAGATTTC
>NW_011220453.1:0-339 GCF_000146605.3 Meleagris gallopavo | reverse complement strand
AAAAAAAAACATTGGGAAACACATGGTTTTCACTGCTGCAGATAAGAAGCAGTAGTTGGTTTTGGCGAGAGCCTAAAAAGTAGATGCTGTAGTTAGAGTGGTGTACACCTTAAGTTTGTTTAAGGTGGAAGGGCTACTTTTCAATTTGAACATATGATCAGGACAGTGCCCATTGTGTCTTTTGAGAGGGAAACTTCTGAACATTGTTTTCTGTGGATGCTTATTTGTAGTATCCAATTTTTAATTTTTTTAAATCTGAATCTTGCCATCAGCACGGTTTCTTTGAAAGACATCTGCATTTCCTGATAGACCTGGTTACTGTTAGAACAACCTCTTTTA
>NW_011220452.1:0-409 GCF_000146605.3 Meleagris gallopavo | reverse complement strand
CCATTCCCATTGTTTTGGGAGCAGGAATGAAAACTTTTTGAAACAAATTGTGATAATGAACCCATCTCTGCTTCAAATCACTTTTGTTCTTCAGCTGTCAGTCAGTTCTGCCTCTATTTCATCTTTACTATTTCTCCAGTTAATAGCACTCTTTGCTTCCTCCCTCCCAGGGCACACCAAATGACAAGGAAACTCTGGGAAGTTAAAAGGCCTATTGGATTAATAAGCATTAATCAACTAACACTAGTAAAACAATTGTTTTACGAGAAAATGGATGAGTTTATTCAGGAAAACATGTTTGTTTGTTTTTCTTTTTTCTTCTATCAGTAATGAATCTGGTGCTTCAGTTTGGACTCAGCTAGAGACATGTTTTATTATTTTAAACTGAGCAATACTATAGAATAAAGAA
>NW_011220451.1:0-467 GCF_000146605.3 Meleagris gallopavo | reverse complement strand
CAAATTTCCACTTTATATGATACTTGGAATTCTAGATATTGTCCATATCACTTGAATTGTCAGTGATGTAGACCAAGTGTTTATGATTCATTAGCCTAATTTGTATCATGAAAAATAAATGCGTACTGTAAAAGATGCTTTGTTTTGTTTTCATTTTAAAAAAGATTTTTTTTTTCATTTTAAAAGAGTTTTCCTGATCTTCTTCCATAAAGGCAAATATTCTTGCAGCTAATTTCAAAAGCATCAGAGGCCTGAGTTTTCTGGGAACAAAACCGCTTCATCTTATTCTGGTTTCTGTCCATTAAATTATGTTGTATAATGTACATTATTTTGCAAACCACGGTAATACCGGTGGTCTACAAATTTCTTTGTGAAATGATTGGTATACATATAAACAGATTTACTTTTCCTGAGTCCAGTTAATATTTTGGTGTGAAGATATATAGTTTTGTATTTGAATTAGTGGT
>NW_011220450.1:0-408 GCF_000146605.3 Meleagris gallopavo | reverse complement strand
TTTGGTTTTGACTGTACCTTAATTTCAGGCTTGGGAACAAGAGGTCTTGGACTGGACTGTGGATGGCACATCTTCTTCTGGGAATTTTAATCACAACATCAGCCTAAAATGAAATCACATAACTTCTAGGAACTTTTTAATTTTTTTTTTAAGTTTTTTCTAAAACCTACTACATTACTGCTGCCAGTTTGCCAATCATGGCAACCATACACTGAGTGATTTTGTCTTAAACGAATCTACAAAAAAGCCTCCAGAGTTGAAAAGAAACTTTTTCTGAACAGAAGTAGTAACATTGCTAGAAGCTGGACTTATTTCCAGCACAGCAAGCACAGAAAGCCTAAGCATTGAAGTGTTTGCTGTGAACTTATAATCAGTCACAAACACTCTCAAGTTTCTAATGTATGCTGT
>NW_011220449.1:0-380 GCF_000146605.3 Meleagris gallopavo | reverse complement strand
ATAATTAGATAAATTTAAATATTCCACATACATTATCCTAACATGTCTTTTTGTTTAATTAATTAATTTTATATAATAAAATTCCAATAGCAAAAGAGAGTCTGAACTCAGTTTGTAATTATCTTGCTTTGAATTGGTGCTCATGCAAAGTTCACCATTTACAAGTACTTGCATCCATCTTGGAATTTATGCCATGACCTCAAGCAAATTCAAACCTTCTGGCCTAATAGTTAAATACCCTGTTTTTCTCTTTAAATTAATTCTACTGTGTATTTTTTATTTCCTCATGTATTGATCTATTCATACTATAGTCATGCTATTCTATGATCAAACTAAGTAATCTGTTACTGTAAAAGTATTTAGATACTACATTAAACTTC
>NW_011220448.1:0-401 GCF_000146605.3 Meleagris gallopavo | reverse complement strand
TGTGCTGACAAGAAGCATGCTGAAAAACTGATAGATGGAGTAATGTATTTTTGGTAAAAGTTACTGGAGAGAAAGTGAAATGTTGCCTTCTCCAGAACTTAAGCAATTGAAGGTAGGATTCATTTCCTCATTTCTCTTATGAGAATTAAGAGAAGAGATATTTATTTTTAAAGTCAAGTAAGATAAGTTTTTGCTTTTTATCCAGTAGTTCTTTGATATTTTTCCCTCTAGACTATGAGAAACCTGGGTTAGTCTCCTTTTCTTCCTGAATAGATTTACAGATTTTCACCGTTTGCGAACATGCCTTTCTCTGCAGAGTATTCTCCACTATATGAAAAGGATGTACGAAGAATTTATTTTAAAAAGAAAAAGAATAATAGAATCAGAATCATAGAATCAGA
>NW_011220447.1:0-411 GCF_000146605.3 Meleagris gallopavo | reverse complement strand
AAAACAGTTAGATTCTCTAACATCCATTTCTAGCTTCTTCATTGCAAAAAAGCACCATGATTTATATTTTAGGTATAGGGGAAAAAAAAAAAAGGAAGGGGTAATAGTTTTTATGTGTCAGATTAACACTTGGACAATAACAAATGATTTAATTCACTTTCTTTTAATTCATTAATTACTGTCAAATAAACTGACCAGAGACTTAGTTACAGACTCAGATTTTGCAGATATAAAAATCCTTGGGGATGTTGCTCCACTCCTTAACTTGCATCAGCTACTCAGATTTAAGAGTTTGTTTTATCCCTAACCAACATCCTATGCTAGTTTGGACGTACAGATGAAAGATACCATATGCCAAGCATGCAGCCACATTTCATGTTTCTGTGATTTTGACAACATTATTTACCTTAA
>NW_011220446.1:0-463 GCF_000146605.3 Meleagris gallopavo | reverse complement strand
ATTTGTCTGAACTTTTCCCTTACAGTTGGCATATCAAAATGCCCTCCAAAAAGGTCTGTAGATTTCAAAGTGTAGTTATCTTGAAGAAAAAGTTAGTGGGGTTGAGTTTTGTAGGGTTTTTCATGTTTGTTTTTTGTTGTTTTCCTTTTTTTAACAGGACAGTATGGGGGGTGTTCTTGCGTTTTCCCTTTTTTTTTTAATTTCTTTCTGTTTAATGCAGAATAAGTAGTTGAGTAGTCCAAAATAAAATGGCAAGGCTACGTAAATGAGTCTTTGCAGGTAGGTTATTTCCTTGAGGCTTATTTTCAGTCTAACTGTTTAAACTCAGACTTCACAAAGTCTGTTCTAGAGCCCTAGGAGTATCTAGGCTCTTTTTTCCACATCAGAGACTTCATTGTGATTTCTTTATTGGACACTATCTTAGTAGTTGTTTTGCTTCCAATGGTTTTCAGAAAGAACAGCT
>NW_011220445.1:0-470 GCF_000146605.3 Meleagris gallopavo | reverse complement strand
TTTCTTTTGGGTAGTCCTTTAATTTTTTTTTCCTTTAAGAATTTTTGTTCAGTTATTTATCTACATGTCACTAGAAAATAAGAATTGAAATTTATTCTGTGGCTTTTTATAAAGGAAGTATTCTGACTTGCTTTTGCATGTGTTTGGGTATTGGCAGCCAGAAGAAACTTACCAATATGACTTACTTAATGTTTACCGTTGTTCAACAGAGCTGCTGTGGGCAGTTGTGGAAGCACCTAGCTATGTACACAGTATACATGTGACACCAATATTTGGAGTAAACTTTTATACAGACATTTTTAGTGGGACCATTGTTATTATTTCTTCCCATAAGATAATAATGAAAATGAAAGAAGATACAAGATACTTTTCCCATAATCTTTAAGTTTTATATCATTTTTGTCTACAAATCATTTTGATAAATATAGCTTTAGAGTATTCTTGTGTAAGTTATGTCTTTAATTCCCATG
>NW_011220444.1:0-440 GCF_000146605.3 Meleagris gallopavo | reverse complement strand
CTAGTTTTTGGTTTTTTTTTTTTTCTGTTTGACTCTCTTGTCACCTTTTGGTGCACTTTAACGTATGAAGGACACCCCGAAGGCTCACTGCTGTCTTCTGCCACCCAACTGCAGGGACAGTGTTCCTTTTTTCTCCTTTCCTTTTCATGGTTGCAGGAAAAGAATGCTGTGTTGGACACACTGTTTTATGAGTAGATGCTTTTGTAAGTATGACAACATTTGCAGATGCTGAGACCTCCCAAAAACATGAGAAGCACTGGAGAAAAAGAATACAACCACAGCTGATGGAACAGTCATTGACTGCCACGCACAGGATTTATGTTAATTGGAAGCAAACATTCACTTTCCAAATATTGGGAAATCCTAAATTATGTTCTTATTCTTATTAAATTAAAAAAAGGCCTTGAAAATCATTGAAAATTGAAAATGGAAAACATCTC
>NW_011220443.1:0-483 GCF_000146605.3 Meleagris gallopavo | reverse complement strand
TGGCCTGTTAAGTACAGCCTTCAGAATGCCATCTGTGGCATGCCCAGTGCACATCTTCTGGGATCGCTCCGGTTTCTCCAAGGTGGCCAGATCAAGCTTCAGAGTGCCTGTCTTGTTGGAGAGTTGGACTAGATGGCCTTCAACAGTCCCTTCCAACTCAAATGATTCTCTAGTAATTTTTATAGAAAAAACTAGACAAAAAAAAAAAAAAATACTTGAAATTTTGAACTTTATGTGAGGGTTTTTAAGAGAATGAAATTCAAGTTGCAGCTTCTGACATGGTTGAATTTTGGAGAGGGAAAATAAAAAGCTGTTTGTTATTTATTTTAGGAATTTTGAGATTGCAAGAGACCTAGCCAAAGCAGTTACCAGATCGGTCTGGTGATTATTCACCATGTTAATGCTCTATAATATAAAGTCTTGTCTCTTTGAGAAATAAATGATTCACTCATGCTTAGTTTACAGACTGTTTGCCCTTAGAAA
>NW_011220442.1:0-579 GCF_000146605.3 Meleagris gallopavo | reverse complement strand
CTCCACAGCAGCATCTGGCAAACAGCTGCTGGGTGCCTGCAGCACCGTGCCAGTCCAGAAAGGAACCGTGTGCGGAACTGTCTGCAGAAGGGAAGGGGCTGGAAGGGACGGGAAGATCTGAAGCCCTTTCCTTTGGGATAGCCCCATAGGAGGCTTATGGAGCAGATTGTGCTGAGCCTTTGGCAAGGCACTGCTTCTAGGCACAGCTGTAAGGAGAAACATTCCCATCGTGTGTTGTCATCTCGCTCTTCCTTAGGGACCTGCAGCGACTGGAAGGGGCTCAGCTGGCGCCGTGGCACCCAGACCTGGGTCGAAAGTTGCAAAGCTGGAGAGGTGGGCAGCTGGCTGGCACCCAGGCTGCTCGTGGAGTAGAAATCAGCGGGCAGCGAAAAGCTGAACCCTTCCTCAACTGCCACAACCGCATGTGAGCAGAGAGCGTGAGATGAAGGCTGGTGACTTACCTCTGGCATCCGGCCCGGGCTCAGGAACAGGACTCTGCTTGGGAAATCCACCAGGAGGACCTGCAGGCACAGATGCGATCAGACGCAGGCGAGGAGAGCTTCCACTGCACTAACTTTT
>NW_011220441.1:0-437 GCF_000146605.3 Meleagris gallopavo | reverse complement strand
GTTAGGTGGCAAGAGAAGAACTTTCATAACCATGCATGAAATACTCAGCTCAGCCTCTTTTCCCCCCATCCTGGCCACTAAAACCCTGTGGGTGACAAACAAAACCGCCGCCTGGCTGTGCTATGACACCCACGAAGCGCTGACTGTGCAGTCCCAACCTGTGGGTGAGCTGGGTGCTGCACTGTCAGACCCTTTGGAGGACAGCAAACATGGAAGAAATCAGTTCAGTACCGTGTTCAAGTAGCGTTTGTTCATACCGTGTCCTTTCCACATCAATGCGTAATAGGAATAACGATCAGGGAATTGAAGCATTCTTGTCACAGACTTGCTTGTACATTCAGCCTGCCATAGAAGCCACCCCCTGTTTTGCTTTTATTGTTCAACACTATTTATGTTGTCCTTAAATAACTGCCCGTGTGCTTCCAGACCTCCATTGT
>NW_011220440.1:0-498 GCF_000146605.3 Meleagris gallopavo | reverse complement strand
CCTCTGCGGTCACTTAAAAACATTTGCATGTGGGATCGCCGAGGCGCTGCCCTGTAATTGAGATGCTGGGTGGCAATCTGCTCCCTCCTCCGCCTGGAAGTGTTCCACGCAGAACCCTCTAATTAAACAGAAAATGGTTTGTCATGTGTAACTGCCTCTTCTGAATGTAACAAACTCATTTCAAGAGATGCCAACACCATCTTTATAGCTGTTTTAATAATCTTCACTTGAATCAGAGAGGCTCTAACCTCGTATTCACTTCACCAGCTTGTTTATTTCGATGGGTTATTTTTTTCCTTCCCCCCAACTTTGCATGAGGAATGTGTAGATGTACTTTATTTCCTTTTTTTTATTTATTTTTTTTCTTTCTTCTCTTCTCTTTTCCAGTGTGGAAATCCTCATTAGAGCCACCGACTTTAAGGCTGTGAAATCTTCTCTTCCCCAGCGCCGCTATTTGCAGTGGGAGCACGTGCAGGCTGTGAGCTCCGAGCCCTGTCG
>NW_011220439.1:0-452 GCF_000146605.3 Meleagris gallopavo | reverse complement strand
GGGGGTGGAGTGTCATATTTTGTTTCCAAGGTTCACAGCAAGATGATTTATTTATTTCCAGACAAGTACTCGTCGCAGTTTGGTGGTGGAAGTCAGTATGCATATTTCCATGAGGAGGACGAGACTAGCTTCCAGTTGGTGGATACAGCAAGGACACAGAAAACTGCATACCAGAGGAATCGCATGCGATTTGCACAGGTAACGCTTATTTCAGAAGCAGCCTCTAAAGAGACATAGAGCAACGCAGAATTACTTTGCCACTAAATTGTTCCTTTTCTTTGCTGCATTTCCACAGAGGAACCTTCGGAGAGACAAGGACCGCCGGAACATGCTGCAGTTTAGCATGCAGACACTGCCAAAGAGTGCTAAGCAGAAAGAGAGGTGCGGGCATCACATACAAGCATTCTGCACTTGTTTCTGGAAGTGTGTGAACGTACTGTTGATAAATAATT
>NW_011220438.1:0-543 GCF_000146605.3 Meleagris gallopavo | reverse complement strand
CAAGAAGACTGAGATTATTTTATTGCCCCAGGATGCCAGGAAATTTTTCATTTGACTTCCTCAGATCTTTAGGATAAAAGTGGGACAGTAAAGAAAAGAATTCCCTTTGCTGTCTTAGATTTCTGTTCTTCAGGAAAATTATGTTATGTTTTCTAAGATCTGATATTCTGTAGTTTATTTTTAACTTAGTTGACAGTATTATTTACCTTTTTTTTTTTTTTTTTCCTTACAGAGGAATATCTTGCCCTCCACTGCTTCCTGCTCCTGGCCTTTTTTAATAGGCTTCTCTTTTTGTGCAGAGTATAGATAATGCTTTTCACACTTCATTGGTTTTAGTCCATTATCTACTTCCTGGCTGGGTGGAAAACAAAGGAGTCAATTGCCCCCAAAATGTAGATAAATATGGCTATCATTAATAAGCAGCCAAATAATCAAGACAAGAATGCCAGTTTGCTAGAGGCTTGTGGACAATTTGGTGTTGGTGAAAATGTTATGCCATAGCATGCTGTTAGCTAATAAGAGGTGTTATCGTGGTGAGGAAAC
>NW_011220437.1:0-487 GCF_000146605.3 Meleagris gallopavo | reverse complement strand
ACTGTTGTTGAATAGAGACCCTTAAAAAGTATTTTATTGTAATGACCTTTACTCAGTTGAATTTTCCACAGAATTTTTCACTTCTTTTCCTATTAAATTCTCAGTAGGCTCATGGTCCACTAAGAATTTATTTTACATGTGTTATTTTTATTTTATTTAGGAAAAAAAATAATCTGAAGCGCAAGTTCTTCTTGAAATAAAGGCGTATTTTAGGAAGGAAAACATTTTTTTCCCTTTCAGAATCAGGTGACTCAAAAAACAAACAAGCAAACAAAACCAAACCAAGCAAACCACTTTGGAAAAATGTATTTATTTGTCTCTGCTGCATTTAGGATGTGATCTTGCCCCAGGAACCCAGGGGACTGCAGTTATGATGCATCTGAGCTCAGGGGCCTAACTTTCCGTCTACGTACAAACATTCCTTCTGATTAAGCTGAAGCACACACTTCTGCAAAGAATAAAAAATATTTGAACGTGCTCCCGAGAG
>NW_011220436.1:0-372 GCF_000146605.3 Meleagris gallopavo | reverse complement strand
TTTTGTCAATATGGTACATGACTGGAAAGATTGCTCCTTTTAAATATCTGCAAAACAAGGAAAATGTAATTTCCTTCCAGTATGTCTAAAAAAAAAATGTCAGCATCAAGATCTTCTTATTTCACTTACCAGTTGTGGCTATTATTCCCTTTTCCTTATGTATTTTAGACATGCAAGCACAAAACATTCCATTTTATCTTGTTGTTCTTTATTCAGTGATTTCTGGGCAGATGCAATGGAGGAGTCATATCACTATATGAGAGATCTACAAACCTTGCAACTATTTTTTTCATGTGTTTCTTGTCAGGTTATGTCATCTTTCTTTTTTTTCCCTTTGTTCCTTTGTAATCTGAGGATAACAATGCCTTCTTA
>NW_011220435.1:0-524 GCF_000146605.3 Meleagris gallopavo | reverse complement strand
CGCCCCCGGAAAAAAAAGAAATAAGGACCCCGAATAATTGAAAACAGTGGCAACAATACTAGAGGTAAAACAAAGTAATTTACTAAATATGGTATCAACAGAATTTATAAGGAGAGAGAATAGTGAAATTGATGGTGGATCAGCCTTACCACAACGCTGAGATGAGAAGCGCAGGCAGAGAAGCGCAGGCGAGAAGCGCAGGCAGAGAAGCGCAAGCGAAGCAGCGCAGGCAGAGAAGCGCAAGCGAAGCAGCGCAGGCAGAGAGAGAGCATCAGGTGACCTTGCCGGGAGTTATATCTCCTCGCTGACCGCAAAGCCCCCTGGGGAAACGTAGCTGCTCTTCTCCGCTGGACAGGCACCCGGAACTTGAGCATCAGCAGTCAAACCCCCAGTACATTGCATGATGTTATGATGTGGAATACCGATAATGAAAAATCATGAAACCATGACAGGCCTAATGCCAAGAGTAATGATCTTTTGTTATTTCTGTATGAAAGCAGCTTAGCAGGCCATATGTCATATTT
>NW_011220434.1:0-412 GCF_000146605.3 Meleagris gallopavo | reverse complement strand
AGGATCCCTTTTACCTCGGCTCGTGGTGATGCCCAGCACCCCTTAGCATCTTGGCTTCTGTCTCTTATCATGTCAGTTTGGTATCTAACCTAATTTGGGGGTGGAGAGCCTCCTTAAAGCCATGTGTTTTTATGATTATAGCAATTCCCCCATCAACTCTCTCCTACTTTTTTTCTCATGCCCTCTATCTCACCTCCCAATCCTAAACCTTGTGCCTTTCACAACCAGCTTTGGGCAGACATTAATCCTGTCTGTCTGTCCCAAGGGGAAGTGGCTAGCACCAAAATTAGAGCCCAGCTCTATTCCGTGAGGGTATTTTTGCATAGATCTTCTGTGGTTTCTCATCTCCGTGACCGACACAACCAGCTCAGAGCGCTGAGCCAGCATTTCCTCATCTGCCCAGCACAGCCTC
>NW_011220433.1:0-541 GCF_000146605.3 Meleagris gallopavo | reverse complement strand
AAAAAGCATCACAGTGACAGCAGTTCATCAAATAATAGATAGCTACAAATCCCTTCCTTGGGAGGCCAATCTTCAAGAACTTGTGTATGCTACAGATGATGCTGCAATATTTAGGATTCTTTGTATTTTTTGAGAATGCCAGTGGGGTTTTTTCAGAAAGGGCACGGGAATTCTTTATGCAGCACTGACCAAGTGCTTACATTAACTTTAAAAAACACTATAAGCTAAAAACATTTCCCCTATGAGACAGAACACAAAAGATGCCGTAAGATACAGCACCCACCTCTGTTTGGAAGGATGCTGAGACTATTTCAAGCCAAATCAATTTTTTTTTTTTATTACAACGGTTAAAAACAGCTGAAACTTGCACTTGCCACTAAAGGTAGGCATAAAACATTAATCCTCTCCCATACCGAAAGATAGAAAGCCATTTAAAGCGCCAGCAGTATGCCGAACAAGATAACGAAACATCACAATAAACTTATTTCCCTGACTTTTACCGTTCACTGCCACAGCCTGACCGGTCTGCGGCCTTCCCTTC
>NW_011220432.1:0-436 GCF_000146605.3 Meleagris gallopavo | reverse complement strand
CATTCAGTACTGTGTCAATATGTTTAGTCCTAACGTTAGTACACACACACACACACAAACAACACACACACACACAGAGGTACAAATGCCATGTGAGTGGTAAATCCTATAGAAGATGTAGTCTCTCCCTCCACGTCAAACTAAACAAGACCTCAGAACAGAGATATACAGAGGTGTTGACATAACAGTGCAACAAAAGTTCAGTGCAGAAACCCTACTCAGGTTTGGCAGCATGGCCATTTCCAGCCCTTTTGCAAAGTGGACAGTGGCATCATAGAGCTCCAGCAGCTTGCTCAGCTTGGTTTCCTGGCCCGTTCTCTCCATGGCAGTGCTGAGGCAGACGGGGATGGATGGCACCAACGCTCCTAGAGTTTGAATCAGCAACACAGTCACAATTTCGTGGGGTTTCTTGAAAACCTGCGGTAACAGAAAAGCT
>NW_011220431.1:0-524 GCF_000146605.3 Meleagris gallopavo | reverse complement strand
CCTGTGTAGCACCACTGCTCAGATTCCTGACTGGCACTAGTGCAGGCCAACTTGGAATGTAGAGAAAAGGCTCCAGTCTGCTTCTGTTCCATCCATGTGGATGTACTCATAGAGAAGCCTTGTTCGTGCACCCGGTCTTCACAGTCTTGGCCATGGTCTATTGTAATCTTACAACATCTATAAGCCTATCCATTTAAATCCAGTGTGTGTTTTTTTTTTTTTCATAGGAAACTTAGCTTATAATGTGCTCTCAATCCTCTCCCTATACTGTGCATTTAAGTGGATGTCAAATGAAATAGAGGAACTTTGCCGGTCTGCATTTGTTGTTTTGTTTAATTTGCCTGAACTTCCATACTTGCTCTTTGGGACTTGAATAAGTCATTGCTTCAATGTCCTCCAAGTCCTAGTTTAACAGTATGGTATCACTTGTAACTATTGGAGCTCTTAGGATGTTGGGCTAAAACTTTGTGGTTTTCGGTGTGGGAAAACATTGCTGCTTTTGCTCCTTGTGTGGTATGTTTCTA
>NW_011220430.1:0-502 GCF_000146605.3 Meleagris gallopavo | reverse complement strand
ACAAAATTTCATTTTACTTAAGAACAAGTGTTTAAAGTTGGATATGAACAAGAGCTGCATCTCTAGCTATTTAGTTTCACTAATACAGTACATTTAGTAAATTGAATGTGAAAAATAACAAAACCAGTGTGTAATCTTAACAGTATTTCTCTAGAAGAAGGCAAGATATTTTGTTATGAAAATGGCTTTTGGCATATTGTTTTTTTTTCCCTCTTTGTCTTGAAAAGCCAGCATCAGACACCCAGTGTTCCGTACTGTCTGTGTAGCAGTGTATGAAGACACAAATTTCAAAAAGATCATCTTTAGAGAAACGTTTTAGGGTTTGGTTTTAGAGTGTTCAGCAGGGCCTTTCAAGAGATGCAAATGGCTTTTAAATGTTAGTGGCAGAACGTGCTTAGGGGGTCGATTCTAGGAACCTTAGTACGTTTGATGGTATTTCTAACTCTTTTCTTTACTGTTTGCAGTTAATGTTCATGTTCTGCTATGCAATCATTTATATGCA
>NW_011220429.1:0-393 GCF_000146605.3 Meleagris gallopavo | reverse complement strand
CATTCCACACCACTGCTTTCTTCAGTTGTGTTTAAACTGTCTCTGGACACATTTAATTACCAGGATATTTATATTCATGATTTACATGCCTAAATGCATACATTAGGGTCTAATTCTGGATGAGATCGAACAAGAAATAACCCAAAGGCAGTGAGCCTTGATCCTAGCATGACACTTCTAGTCGGAAGGAAAAAAAAAAAAAAAAGTGACTTCCAAAAATCTGCATGGAGAACTGCTTTGGAAGCATAACATTTCTAAAGCTTTTGAGGAATCCACAATTATGCCCACAGATAAATTCTTCATTAGGACTACAGCAATTCACAATAAATAAATAAATAAATAAATAAATCAGCAGCTAACAACTGGCCCTAAGACAAACAAACAAGGTAGAAG
>NW_011220428.1:0-455 GCF_000146605.3 Meleagris gallopavo | reverse complement strand
CATATCAGAGCAGATTTACTGGTGATTGCTGGCAGTGTTTCTGGTGCTGTCAATCTGAACACAGTAATGCTGTAGTAATACAAGAGATATTATCAATTTTCTCATGAGAGGGGGGGAGGAGAGGTGAGGAAGCAAACTTGGAGCCAGAGGATTTAAAATGGGGCAAAATTAGAAGTTTGAATTGTTACCTTGGGACAAAGACATGCGCTGTGATTACTGTAGACAAAGCTCAAAAGGAGAAAATTAAGAAAGCAGTTATAGTCACATTTCTGGAATTTGACTATTCAAGTCTTCTGGTGCTGTTTTGAATAAGATTTTCTTTATTTGAATGTAGATAGTAGTATTTCAATGTCAGGAAGGTGAACTTGAGGTGCAACAACCACATAGATTCTGAAGAAAAATAATGTCAAGCAAAGCTGTGTATGACCTCAGATGTAAGTACAAAATTCAAGAAC
>NW_011220427.1:0-536 GCF_000146605.3 Meleagris gallopavo | reverse complement strand
CCTGATCACTTTGATTTCTTGTTCTGAAAATGTTCTCACTGATGTTCCAACCGAGTCTTGTTATCTTTTGATCTTAAGGTTGTGATCTTGTTTCACCTTTTTTTTTTTTAAATTGATCTTAAGGTGGCCAGAAGTTGGTGGTGCATTGGAACAGCCTACTTCTAAAACACTATATTATAAAGTATGACCTGGTAGGAATAATCATGTCTAGCACTTGGATCATATGTCTGTAACAAGTATCAATACTAAAATCACACTGACCAAGCGTCTTTTCACTGCATATTAAAAACACAATGCAATATAGTTCCAGTATTAGTGTTTGAGATTGGTTTTTGTTTTGTTTGTTTGTTTTGAATATTACTCATGGTTCTCTTCAAGCATTTTGTGAGAAACTGGGGAACAAAAATTCTCTCTATTTTAGAAATATTTATTTAGGCTATGGATTGAGTATTACTTCCTTAGCACCTTTCACTAGTACACAAAAGCTACTTCTATTACTGTCCACTAATTCATGGATGAAAATGCCACTATATGAT
>NW_011220426.1:0-517 GCF_000146605.3 Meleagris gallopavo | reverse complement strand
GACCCAGTGTCTACTGCCAGTCAAAAATAGACATGAAGTCTGGTTCATGCAAAATGTATTTGAAGATTTGTCTGTATACTAGGGTAAAGGGCACTGTGCTGATAAGAATGGGGGGGAAAAAAAAAGCTTTTGTTTTACTGCCAAAATGAAAAGTGTAAAGGTTTGGAAATAACAACTTACAACTTGTCATGTAATTATAATCATTGTGTTTCACAAATTGTTGGGGTATTTACTAAAGCTATTCAGCAGATGTTTTACTGATATTCCTCTCTCCTCAGAGTAATAGTAAAAAATTTGCTTATCAGTTTGGTAGTGTTGAAAATGAGTGTCCTTCATGAAAATGCATATCCTGTCTCATGTGCTGGTTTCTGAAGGCTTGCATAGTGTGGCGTCTGCCAGGCAGTTCTTCTATCCACTGTACAGTTCATGGGAGGGAAACCGTGCGATCAGTTGCACTCTCCTAACTTAAGTGAAGCAGGATCCCACTGAGTATTTGGCAGCTCTAGAAGAAGAGTTT
>NW_011220425.1:0-480 GCF_000146605.3 Meleagris gallopavo | reverse complement strand
TGCCAAGCTCTGCTGACATCTCCAGCTGAGTCGCCGCATTGTAAAGGAGAGCATTGAAAATGCTGTCTCCAAAGTGAAGGAGGAGGAGCAAGAAGAACTGCTTCTTAGGCGCGCCAAATCCCTTGTCACCAATGCAGGTTTAAGAGCAAAGAAACGTTTAGAGGATGAGCTGCACCAAAGGCCGTAAGCCTTTGGAACTTCTGGACCACCTAAACCCCTCCACCCATCCTGCTCATGCCTCGGTCACCGTGTCATCTACTCTTAAACAACAATCTCATACGCATGTCCCAACAAAGGGGAAAAGTTCCTTTCAACCTACTGCAACATAAATACATAAAGAAAGAAAGAAATAAAAATTCCTGACAGCCAATCTGTTCTCTGTTGTTCCTTCTTCGCCTGCCAGCACATCGCAGGTGCTGGGGAATCTGATTGCAGAGGACAGCTTCAGGAGCCCCCTGAGCCCCTTCAGCCTGATGGTTT
>NW_011220424.1:0-464 GCF_000146605.3 Meleagris gallopavo | reverse complement strand
GAAGTTGGCAGGATAGAGAAGAGATTTAGGATCTGAGCTGCGCGTTGAAGCCTTTAAATCCATTTTAAGGAAAGTATTGTGCAAAACATTATCCTTTTAGCTAGAGAAACATTAATATTATAGCACTAGTGTCTCACCTTTGATCCCTACTTTAAAAAAAAAAAAAAAAGGGAATGAGGGGACAAAAGAAAAAGTTGTAATAAACTGAAATGTGCATTCTTTTATACCAAGGGCACTAAGACAGATTTTATTACCTAGGAAATTGTTTCAAGTCAGAAAAAACTAAAGTACTGTAAATTGTTTTCTGAGCTGCTTGGTTGCTTGATTTGTTTCTAAGGCTATTAATAATGCTGTTATGGAATTCATCCACAGTGTGCAACTTACTTCTGATATTTCTTGGTGTAAAAATGCTTTGTGCCATATACTCAGTAGATTGTAGTGGATTGTACCATGAGTACTGTATA
>NW_011220423.1:0-485 GCF_000146605.3 Meleagris gallopavo | reverse complement strand
TGGGAGGGACTGAACTTCTTCACCTACCAATAACAAGTGATGGTTCCCAAACTGCATCACAGGAATGGTACACTGTTAACGTGAACACTTTTTTAAAACAAGCAAACAGGAGGGACTGAGTTCACTGGTCAGGATGCACGAATCACATACAGGACACAGTTCTCGGTGTTCGGTGCTACGGACCCCTTCTCTCCTTCCTCAGAGAGTGAATTTAGCTTCTACCAAACACACAACACCTGCAAACCCTAACCCAACGCTAAGTATCCTGACAAAGCCATGTCAAACATCTGCAGTTTATTGTTGCACTGCAAAGCCCTGCATGCAGCAGCCAACTGACTGTCAGACTTCATAAAAGAATGATCCCCTGTACCTCATTCACAGACAGTAGGTATTTTCAACAGTGTAAGAAGAAACTTCAACTCTGGCATCTGCTTGTCAAGAGAGGGACAGGGAAAGCTTCTGTGCTGCCATTTCCACCATTTTGT
>NW_011220422.1:0-509 GCF_000146605.3 Meleagris gallopavo | reverse complement strand
AGAAATAACATCGACTGGCGATTCCACCTGCCATATAATGGCAACGGGGGCAGGCCTCATCGAACGTTATATAACGTAATCATGGTATTCTTAAGGCTGCCCTGAAGACAGACTCCCAGTCTCTGGCAGGGGGTGACAAAGAGACTGTAGGAAACCTTGCGAGACCTGAATGAAAGACCCCGAGATGGTAGACCCAGTGCCCTGAGAATGTTGCAGACGACGTGGGCTACCCCGCTTAGGATCCAAATGACGGGCACTGATCATCAGGTAAGACCCCTGATTGGTAAAGAAAATAATCTTCTGCTCCCTGCCCCTGAGAAGTTAGAGCCTGGCACCCACAGAATAAAATGGCCATGGAAGGTGCAGGTAGGACCCAAGTGGTGTGGCCTACTTGCACCTTTGGGGGGAGATTGTTGGAGGTGGGAGGCTCAGGAGTCCCTCCAGTAATAGGTACGTGGCCTACTGGCGCGGTGGTCAACACTCCGATTTTCATTGCTAAAGGGACTCCC
>NW_011220421.1:0-521 GCF_000146605.3 Meleagris gallopavo | reverse complement strand
ATCAGTGATCTGGTTTACTTTGGCCTATTTGTCAGTGGCAGAAAAAGAAAACAGCCCCAAATTCTGATAACTATATATGGCTGATTGTATCATCCAGTGATAATGAATTTGAATAGGTTTATTAGTATAGCAGCGTGGACTGAAATATCCCTCCCTTTTTTTCATGGATGGCGGCTTTTCTGTGTTGCCCTTTATCTAGCAGGAGAGTTTTTTTCCAGAGCATGAGTTCTTTTAAAGAAAAGTGTTAAGGGATTCCTTCCTTGTTTGACAAGGGTTACCTCCCCTCAGTCATGACAATTCAATGGCTTGGATGGCTGAACTTCAAAACCAGATCTGGGGAATTATTTGATTAAAAAAAAAATTAAAATTATAAATAAATAAATAACATGAAATAAGAAATCTTTCTTCATTGTTTTGAAAGCGGTCACTATGACAAATCTGGTTCAGAGCAAAGCCACCCAAACAGTTGAATCATCAAGCGGACAGTGAACTCTGGCACCACAGGGAGCAGTGGGGGAAGG
>NW_011220420.1:0-526 GCF_000146605.3 Meleagris gallopavo | reverse complement strand
TTATCACACTTCCAACGTGACAGCAGGCAACTTTGTGCTTGGGTAACATGTTTTCATGCAAATTTATTGAAAAGATGAGACATTGTAAGAGATCTTGTTGCCTTTCACCAGTGGCGAAGGGTAAATGTTTGATTGGGAGGAGAGATCCCTTCAGCGTGCTGAGGAACAGCGAGACGCTGCTGTTAAAAAGCAAGGAGATGCAGCTGAAAGTTGAGTTTGCTCTGGGAAATGTTGCTTTGACAGTAAGAGAGAATGCTTTATTTATTTTCATTTTCACTCTGCTTGGTTTTAACTGTTTGTTATGTTTCTGCCACGACGGAATGGGTTGTCATTTGCTAAGCAAATGCTTTTCTAACAAACGAAGGTTTGGAATGGATCCATTTGTAGTGTAAATTCTTGCATTTAAGACCAGTTGTTGGAAAAAGCTGGCAATTATTAGGTAATCTTTACATTATAATTTTTTTTCAAAAATGGGAAAATAAGGTGGAGATAAGGTGGTATATTTAACCAATAACGTACTGCCTTA
>NW_011220419.1:0-568 GCF_000146605.3 Meleagris gallopavo | reverse complement strand
CAGATCTGACATACACTGGATTGGAAAGAAGCCATCTTTTATAACTCAGATTGACAAACATCTGTCATTGACTATATCAAACCTACTTTTAAAGATAATGTTCGTTCTCTATATAGTTCTAAAGGGCTATGGTGCCCACAGTGAGAGAGCAGTGTTAATGCTGAAGTAGTTTGAATTCGAGCAAGCAGCACTTGTCCATTTTATTTTAATCTAAAATTTTAACATCCTCCAGATGCCAGTCTGTTAAATAATAACAATTGTTACATGATAGTTAACAGTCAAGTAACCTTTTTATTTTTGCTCACTCAATGCAGCTTTTTATGCCCTGAAAGCTAACTGTTATAATAAAGGACTATACGTATATTTTCCTTTTTCCTGACTAAAGCTTTTTACCCGGCCAGACAGAGTACTGCTAAGTCAGAGCAACCAATAAATGTCTATTGGATTATATTACAGGTTGGTCTAATAAAAGGTTAGAAGAATGAATGAGCAAGTCTTGAAGCCACAGAAGCTGCACTTGTGGCCAAAGAGCAGGCATTCTGGCAGTCAACACTGCACAATTACAATT
>NW_011220418.1:0-463 GCF_000146605.3 Meleagris gallopavo | reverse complement strand
TTATCTGCCTTTGATAGAACACAGTAGTCATATGTCATGCTTATAGGTAACTGGAAGCTTGGATTTATGTAGCTTTTAGTAATTTAAAATCATTGATAGAAATGAAAGAGAATGCGAGATGTGTTTAGAAACAGAATTAACTCAGGAATACGAATCTGACTTTCTGTGCAGGTTATGTGGGTAATTAAATGTTGCTGATCTTTTGATACTTATTGCCCATCTCTTCCAAGGGGTTCCAGGATATTACATTTTTTTCATTATATTTTAGGAACATTTGACATGGATAAATGTTTAAATGCTTATTATCTAAAATGGACTCAATACTTAAAATACTCTACAAAGTGAAATCACGAAAATGAGACATCTACAGTATTTGAAACTGTATTTCTTATGTCTTGATAGAAGAACATCTTCAGCCTGCTTTTTTTCCCCAAGTTGTTATATAATCCCAACTGAATTTAGA
>NW_011220417.1:0-474 GCF_000146605.3 Meleagris gallopavo | reverse complement strand
TTAACAGCTATGCCTGTAAGCGAATTTCTGAGCATGTGAAGGAAGAATAAGCTGTGCACAAGGAGAGATAAATGTCAAATGTCAGAATTCCATAGGTCTGGACTTTCAGTAGTGTCTTTTGCATGTACTTTGTTCCTTGTTTTACTACTTTTTTTCTTCTCCACACTATCAGCCTTTATTGTTCATGAGGAGACAGACAGACTCTTGTTCCAGAGTAGGGGAGGAGGGAAGAAACGTGTAAGCGCAGTGGAATGTCCTTTTTAATGTCTCTCTCTGGCTCCAGGTTTGACATGTGGGGATTTTAACGTATAACGAGCAGCGAAGTGTCAGAATACAAGCGACAATGAAACAAATTCAGTCAGTAACCTTGGGGCTCTGAAACTGAGCAAATGTTTATCAGAGTAAGATTCTGCTGGACATCATTGAATAAGAATGAGCTGATGTCACACTTGGCAAGAGCAGGAACTGGTTTTT
>NW_011220416.1:0-461 GCF_000146605.3 Meleagris gallopavo | reverse complement strand
TATGAGTTAATCAGAAGACTTTGTAGAAATTATGTTGGATTTTCACTTCCGGAGAGAAAAAGTAAACAATTTCTGGGGATCCAAAGATTTCCTTAGGCATGTTCTAATAGCTGTGTTTGTTTTGTTCATTTTGAAATGACGTTTCAAACTTAAACATATTTTGCTTTAAAATTCTTTAAGCAAACTAAAAGATTTATGGTATAGACTGATTTATTTTATTTATTTTTAAACCTGCAGAAGGCACTGCAACATATTGGTTTGGTTTGGGATCAAAGTAATACTTTTTTTTTCAGTTCAGACAGTGAAGCGGGGAATCAGAGATTCGCACAACTCTGACTGTAAGTACTCTAGGGCTTCAGTTGGTTTAGGATCCTGTCCTTAATCCAGTCTATTAAGTATGCCCATGCTCTAAATCTGTGTGATTTACCTGCTGAATAGCAAAGTGAAAGACTAATATTTTT
>NW_011220415.1:0-335 GCF_000146605.3 Meleagris gallopavo | reverse complement strand
CAAAAGGAAGATAATGCGTGTTTGACAATGGATGAAGGGCTCTAGATCATTCCTATTATAAGGGACGTAAAACAAACAAACACAAACCTTGGTTTAGCTCTTACAGTTTGATGAGTAGTCTTTCTCGATGTTATGGCCATATTAAGATAGTGCTAATCTATGGGAAGGACAGAAAAATCTTGGAAGCTGGCAAAATTATACTTCAGGAAGAGATCATTCTAGGTACTTTGGTTTTGTTGTTTTGTTTTCTTTCTTTTAATTATTAATATTTATTTAAATAAGTCCTGGGAACCACTGGAAAGATGGCAAAGTACTTTCTCTCTTGTAGACTACAT
>NW_011220414.1:0-447 GCF_000146605.3 Meleagris gallopavo | reverse complement strand
AAGAGGGTTTGTATTCAAATATAGATTGATTTCATTGTAATCCACTCTGAATATGCAACCAATTTTCATCTAAGATTTCTGATCCCCCAATGTCACAAAATCCACACAAAAAAAAGAACCTTTACAGTGCTTCTGGCATAAGTAAGATCAAGAGAACCTGTCATCACTGCTGAAAACACAGCTCTTCTAGAAGAACTGCATGGCAGCACTGTTAATCAGCACATAGCTTCAGAATTAGCAGCATAACAGAATGTCTAAGTGCAATACCACAAGGAACGTAGGAAGACATAAAGTAACTAATTACCACAATTACTCCAGCAGAATAAAAACTATTAAATACTGAGCCCAAAATAAAAGAAGGAAAGAAAAAGGATCAGGGAATAATGTAAACTTTCTGATTAGAAAAGCATATGTAGAATAAATGCAATTATAAGAAAAATTCCAGAT
>NW_011220413.1:0-345 GCF_000146605.3 Meleagris gallopavo | reverse complement strand
AAAAGACCAGAAGGAGGTTTGGAGCATCAGAGAAAAACAAAAAGCTTTAAGAGCCACTTTCAAGTGAGTACATCTACTTGCCCAAGTTGTGCAGTTGCATTCATCTAAGTATCACCTAAACTTGCCTTTTTCTACCTTTTTTTTTTTTTTTTCCATTTGGATTTCCAGGTAGTGGCTGAACATAAAATTCTAATGAATTGTAGATGGCCAATGTGAAAATAAAAACATTAGTCAAAACTTAAATTTTTTCTTGACTGCTTATGGATTTGTAAAGCAATAAAAACCACAGTATTCACCAAACTAAAGCCTAGTAATGAAAAAAAAAAGGTTTAGTACAAAAGGACC
>NW_011220412.1:0-431 GCF_000146605.3 Meleagris gallopavo | reverse complement strand
CTTTTGTCAGCTTTGCAAAGCCTTCTCATTTTTAAAGTCTGAAGAATATTCTAGCTGGGAACTATGCAGTTATAGACCAGCAGCAAATTTGTTCTCTTGTCAGCAAATGGGCTGATGTTGACTGCAAATTACAGCCTAGGGCTGCTCTGTAGTGTACCCATGATCCTGATTCTCTGATTGATCCCAACACAAATCCTGCTGGATTGCAGTTTGGCTTGCTCCTTGTTCACACACCTCATTGGTTTTTTTAGTACAAATTAGTATACATGGGGGAAGGCTGTGCAAGTTCTCTACTTTGTATTGAATTTAGTGTGACCAGGTACACATGGGTCCTATATATATATTACTTTTTTTTTTTGAAGTCCCATTTTAGAACATTTATCTTTTAAAATTTTTTATGGAAGTAAAGCTATTAAGTAAAACCTCCTGGG
>NW_011220411.1:0-487 GCF_000146605.3 Meleagris gallopavo | reverse complement strand
GTGTGATGGGGAGCTGGAGATTCATGATTTTTGAGGTCCCTTCCAACCCAGACCATTCTGTGATTCTGTATGACCAATATGTAATTACAGAGTATCTCTTTATCCCTGCAGAAAGGGATACACAGATGGACACTATAATGAAAATTAATTAGCAGCTTGTCCATGATTGATGATGAGTCAAGGAAAAGCTCAGCCCAACTACTTCCTGGAGTGTAGATTCTCTTGGACCAATCCCACAGAAAACAGAACAGATAGCATACTGATAATTGTATTAGCAGGTGGCCCTGTGAAAGAATCTCATGACTGTAAGATGACATCCCTATATAATCAACTTTCAAACCAGATTTGTATTTATCTAGAAATTCTCTTAGAGAAAGATATGGCAAGAAACACTAAGTGCTGCTTTCAGCGTCTTTTTCTTGCTTCAGTAACACACCTGAATTCCAGAAAATGGGTCTTGTGACATGCAAAGACAGCAGTCTTGTGT
>NW_011220410.1:0-308 GCF_000146605.3 Meleagris gallopavo | reverse complement strand
AAAAGGCACAGTCCAAGATTAAGTAAGTACACCTAAATAAATTCTTGATAGTAAAATAGTTAAAAAAAAGGGAAAAAAAGAAAAGAAAAAAGAAAAAAAAGGAGGTTAAAATGAAATAGAAATCTTCCCTGCTAGTGCTGGTTGCTAACTGCCAGAAGTAAGAGGGAGACTTTCCTTTGCTTCCACCCTCTGAATCAGGACGGAGCTGCTGAGGAAGGCATTGTGAGCTGGGGAAAGCCAGACCGTGGCATGAGCTTGCTTTAAGACTGCATAATCTCAGTTCCCATCACCAAGTACTATAAGGGACA
>NW_011220409.1:0-403 GCF_000146605.3 Meleagris gallopavo | reverse complement strand
TAATTGCTGAGCACTGCAAGTAATATTTCTCAGCCCCTCGGCTCCCCTAACTTTGGCTGCGAATGCTGGCTGCAAGTGAGCAGAAGATGATGTCTTTTTTTTCTTAATACACCTAAATATCTAAGGCTGCTCTTTGCTTTATTTCCAGTAATCACTCTGCTCTCTGCTTTCCTGGGAATGCAGTACTAAAGATCTGAGTTAGTTGGTTGTTGTCACGTGGATGCGTGAGTCCATACGAGTGCGATGTATTTCACATCAGCAACATCTGTCAGTGTTGGCTTGCAAGTACAGCTAATCAGCTTCCTTATTGCTGATGCACATATAATACATACATATATATATTTGCTTATTAGCTTTTCATTGTAATAGTTTTCCTTATCAAACTATGAAAGCCATTAAAATA
>NW_011220408.1:0-413 GCF_000146605.3 Meleagris gallopavo | reverse complement strand
AGACAAAGAGATACTGAAGATCAAACTAAGTCATCAAAACATACAGAATACTGGAGGAAAAGAAAGAAGAAAAGATCTACAGATGGGAGTGAGAATACAAGGACCTAGAAATTCCAACATGTTCTTTCTCTTGGCGGTTCTGAAAAATTGAAGATTCTAAAAACTTTTCAAAAGCCATCTGTTAAGTGCTTCATTCCCACTCCTGAAAAGCCTTCTGTGTCTGCAAGTTAGGCTCCTCTATCATGATTTAAATGCATTACTTTGACCAGGCCCATACATTGGGAATACACATTCCCTATTTCTTTACAGCAGCCTTTACATACTCACGTCCTTTTATTCGGTTTTTCCCCTCCTTTATTTTGAGCTTTCTTTGTAGGTCACATATTACGCTTCTAACTTTGAAACTCTTAGTT
>NW_011220407.1:0-491 GCF_000146605.3 Meleagris gallopavo | reverse complement strand
GATGGTTAATCTAGGCTGATGCAGGCATCATTATGATCTTAACATCAATGAATATGACATACAGAGAGACAAAATGCTTATTACTGAAGTCTTGTGTTAGTAAAGACAGAGGCAATGACATTAAATCATTATCCAAGACGTTATCTTAGTTTATCATGAACAGCTATGGCTATTTAAATAAAGATATTGAAATCTTTATTTCTAATTCTGTAGTTAGTCACAAAATTAAATGGCCTTACTGCAGGGTGGGGGGAAAAAAAAAACAAAAAAAAACAAACCACAGCAGCTCATGCTGATTTTACCCACAGGTGACAAATGTTCAGCATTTCTTCAAGTCCCAGTGCTGCTGGAGAAGCCAGATGTTCACAGAAAAACTGGTGTTGGTTGTGGAGGGGCCCTGGAGCTATGAATACATAGCCCAAGGGAGAGAATCTGCATCTTCCAGGCAACTGCTCAACAGGTCTGTAATACATAAACCCTCTTCCTGGTGC
>NW_011220406.1:0-455 GCF_000146605.3 Meleagris gallopavo | reverse complement strand
GTGCTCTTAAATCTTGAATTCTGACAGAAAACAAGTGAATAGTGGTCCTTTAAGGGAAAATTAGAATAAATCAATTCAGCTGTATGGAGTCAACACTGGGATTAAGAAAAAGTGATCTGTAAGGCTGTAAAACTTGAAGATAATGTCACATAACTATTTTAATTTTTTGTTTCAAGTGATGTGAATATCAAAATGCCCATACTCTCCAATGGACCCGACTCGGTGATTGTAAAGCCCAAGGCATTTGCAGGTATAGTGAATTTTATAAAATTCTTGGTTTCTATTTCATATTTAAATAAAAAGAGTGAGAAGCATGAGATACTAATGAGTTTGTTAGTTTTCATAAGGTGGAATAGAAATAGTCTCAAGTCTTTTTTTTGTGTTGAAGATGGAACTTTTTGAATGTTACTAAGGACTAAGAGCAAATCTATCTAAAAAGACATGTAAACTGAACT
>NW_011220405.1:0-424 GCF_000146605.3 Meleagris gallopavo | reverse complement strand
GAACAATTCAGTTGAACATACAGAAGAGATAAGACATTTATATGAATGTTTTTTTCCTATTTTTTTTTCTATTTTGGTTAAACAAATACATCTCTGTAAACAAACCCAAGACAAGGCTCTAACAAAACCAAACAAGCAAGAAACAAACTTGGGCTTTCCCCACTCCCAGGCAGTGGGACTGGACTGGTCTGCCCACCCTCTGTCCAGCAGCCTTGCTTGCCCCAGGGGTGTGATCATTCAGTTTCCCTTTACCTGAGCAGCTGGATCACACTATTTTCCTCCCCCCACAGAAGAGGTGCTGACATACAAGGAGAGGAAAGTAGCCCCAAAATATTTTAAAACATCTTTGCATATTGTGCACTGATCCATTGGCTTGCAGTTTCCATGCAAACGGTTTCTCCAAAGTGCGGTTTTACGCAGCATA
>NW_011220404.1:0-581 GCF_000146605.3 Meleagris gallopavo | reverse complement strand
CCCCAGAACTGCCTGAGATCTGCTGATTTTACACAAGCAACTTCAGGGTTTTTTTGTTTGTTTGTTTGTTTCTTGATTTTTGAGTTTTGTTTGTTTGTTTTTTTTTATCCATTGTGACTCTACTCTTTACTCTAGAAACTTATTTTAGTCTCATAGATGTCACATATTTACAACAGTAAAACTAGTGAAAAATGATGCAATAAGAAATGGTAATTACAGAGTCAGGTACACATTTTGTCACAATTTTGATGATGGATCTCACACACATTATTCCACATACTTCTCCCACTAAAAGATAAACAGACTACCATAAAAAATTCTTTTTTTTCTTGTAGATCTGCTCTTATTCTTTATAATTTTGTGCATTTCATAAATGTCTACAGTCCAAACTTTCTGTGCATCTAGAAAGTTTCTGAAAGAACTTAGAATACGACAAAATAAAAAGATCTCATATCGTATAACATAATGGCATGGGTTATGTTTTGGTATCTCAGAGTCTGTGCTATACAGTGATTCATGTCTTCTTCTGGACACAGAATAATAGACTATCTTCAGACTGTGCAACCTAATCTCTCTGAAGA
>NW_011220403.1:0-389 GCF_000146605.3 Meleagris gallopavo | reverse complement strand
TTTGCTGCTGGTTCTTGCCTGTATGTACTCTTAAATAAAACTGGTGAGGTGAGGCTCAAATATAATTACTTTGGTTCCTTTGTATGTATGTGCCATTTTGAGGAAAATTGTGAACCTGGATGATGGAGTTTGTGGCTTTGGGGGGATTTCTTTTTGAGTGCATTCATGTTATCTTATTGTTGATTTGTTTACTTCTTGCTGCCTCATCCCTTTGTCAGTGAAACAATTGCAGTATTTTGCCTTTTTTTTTTTTTTTCCTTTCTTGAGTCTGGAAAGCGTAGGGAGGAGTGTGGAGCATGGCAAGGGCATTACCTTTGCAATGTCCAAATAAGCATATTATATATTTATGAAAACTTATGTAAGTCCTGAGGATTTTCTTCAGCGCTGTT
>NW_011220402.1:0-363 GCF_000146605.3 Meleagris gallopavo | reverse complement strand
GTGCTGTCCCTGGGGCGTCAGGGCTGCTTCCCTCAGCGCAGGGGGTTCTTGTTTCTCACAGGAGCTGGGTACAGAGCTGCAAGTGGGAGTGAATAGCAGAAGCTGCTGCATTCAGAACTGCTTTTGTAGCTGAAAGCTGGGCCTGAAATCTAACGGAGGGGGGGGGAAAAAAAAAACAAAGGGTGAAATAAACCCCAATGCAGCCTTTTGAGTCCTGTCTGTGCTGGGCAGCAGGAATGCTGTCACTGGTACTGCTGCGACCTCAGTTATCAGGTTGCCCTGTGCAGTGAGGAGTTCTGGTGTCTGTGGCTCACTTTGTGGTTGGTGCTGACAGGTTGATGCTGCTGCTCTGCTCACGAGACC
>NW_011220401.1:0-423 GCF_000146605.3 Meleagris gallopavo | reverse complement strand
CTGCTTCATGCTGCTATTGCACTGGGTGCTTTTCATGTAATAAGCATAGTTTTGTGAAATGCCTGAGTGAGGATGGTTTTAAACCTAAACCTCTGGGCATTGCTTTGAAAATTAGATCATTACCAAGTTGTCAATATGAAGTTAAATATAAACTCCTTTCTAAAATATCTTGGACAAGATATTTGTCTGGTATCTTAACTAAGTAAATTAAGTAATCCTTATGTTAAATATGTGAATCTGAACTCACTGAATAGAGGAAAAATAGCAAGAAAAAAAGAAAAAAAAAATTGGGCTATTGTCAGCATATCTTGAGTGTGGTTTGTCCTAGTTTAGTGTAGTTTTGAGACATTTTGCGTTGAGTCTGAAAGGCCTTTCAGTGTCAATCCAAAGCTGTGAGTGAACTGGCTTCCAGCTTTGTTGCTT
>NW_011220400.1:0-446 GCF_000146605.3 Meleagris gallopavo | reverse complement strand
CAGAGCTTGTACCCTTCAGTTGGTCCATAGATCAGACTTAGAGTGACAGGTAGGTGGTATTTGGCCAAATCAGTTCCAGATCAGACCAAGTCTGAATTATACACATAACGAACAAAAAAAAGGATAAAAGAAGGGCAGAATTGCATTATAGTGTTCAGAGCACGATGAATGTGTACAATTTGGATTAATTAGAAAATATGCTCTCTTCCTCTACTTAGAATTTAAGAACTGGTGAGGGCCACATCAGAAAAAATTGTCATGTGGAAAACGAGCATTTCTTTTACTGTGTGGATTTTCTGATTTCCTATTTAATAGGGAATATACAGTCTTTCAAGGGAAGCCATTGTTTAAAAAAAAAAAAGTTGATCTGGATCACACATAGCATTTTCAGAAATCTTGTGTACCTCCCACAAGTCCATTCAGTACAAATGTTATCTTCTAGTTCC
>NW_011220399.1:0-465 GCF_000146605.3 Meleagris gallopavo | reverse complement strand
GGACCCCTGCTGAAGTTGATAACATTTGATGCATGTCAAGCAGCACCTTTGATAAATACTTCTCCTACTTCTCCTCCATTCTCTCTGTATAGTCTTAAACAAGATTTGCTGGAAGAAAAAAATAAATATGCATGTTGAAACAGTAATTGCTTCTGGTTTTGGAAGGTCAAAAATCAGGCTCACCTCATATGATCCTAAATTCTGTTTATCGGGATACTTACTGGCCTGTTCTCAGGGAAACAATCTAGTAGGGGCTGGAGCTTTTTAGGCAAGTCCATCCAGCATTCTGATCTGTCAGTGGACTGTACACCATCCAGAATATTCACTGTGTCACACACTCCTACAGATATTTAATCTGCAAATGGAGATCGCATCTTTAATTAACGAATAAATGTCTCACAGGGAGGTTGATTTCCTTTTTCCTCTGTATTAACAGCATATTCTTTTTTAATCATTAAAAGAGAA
>NW_011220398.1:0-367 GCF_000146605.3 Meleagris gallopavo | reverse complement strand
ACTAGTCAGAGAAGTAATCCAGTTATGAAACTATGATTACTTTACTGTCCCTATAAGACTAAATTTACTAAAAAAAAAAAAGAAAATTTTCAATGCCCTTATCATTATTCTTTGGAATTCTGCATGAATAGCACAGAGAAGTCTGTGCCCTAACTTGACACAAAATTCTTCCCTGAGCCTAACAAGAACGTTGTGGTTTTTAAGTCATAGTTGGTAACAATATGCTTGTTTTAATCTGGAATCTTAGTTGCCCTTTCAGCTTCTCACCCCACACATACAATTACCTGGCTTTCCTCATCAAAAACTCAACGTAGAGGAAAAGAATTGCTCCACAGTCACCAACACAGATTGAAATCCAAGGGTATGC
>NW_011220397.1:0-391 GCF_000146605.3 Meleagris gallopavo | reverse complement strand
GGAATTAGTCGTAGCTGGTGTCAAAAGTTGTTTTTTGTTTTATGATGTGGGAGTGTTGGATATAAATAAATAAAAGTACTCCCCAATGTTACATTTGTACCACAAATAAATAGTTCAGACCACAAGCTGTAAACATAAAAATTAATTCCTTTTCTCTCCTAAGTAAAAAAAAATTAAAAAAAAAATACATCTCAAATATCTGTTCAGAGCATTTTGCTTTTAAGGGGCACACAACAATTGTACAAAACAGAAGAGGGCCAGAGGTGGGCGGTCTGTTGATTCCTATTGTATTATTGAAGAGTAAGGGAAGGGTGTTTTGTATCTGGTTTGGAAGAGTATAAACAGCACAGGATTTGCAAAGGATTTAAGCAGTGCTCTGCATCGCATGGAA
>NW_011220396.1:0-411 GCF_000146605.3 Meleagris gallopavo | reverse complement strand
TGTACAGCTTCTGAAATTTCTGAATTAATAGAGAGAGGCATAGATTTGGAGATAATATCACTCACTTCTGTACGATTACAAGGAAAGTCGTTGCAGGTATAACATTTAGTTATTTTTTGTTCTCCTGTTCTCAGAGAAATATGATGTGTCTGAGTTAGCATGGCTATTAGCTGTTCAATAACAAGTTGTGTTTCATAATTAGAGAAGAGGTAGTCACTTATAAATGGAAAGCTTATTAGCACTTACTAATTGAATCAACAGAATATTGTATTACATGCATCCATTTTCTTACAATGTGCTATTGTGATCAAGTAGATTTTTCTCTCTCTCTTCTTTTTTTGGGTATTATTACAATTGGCACAACAGATTTTATTTTCTTAATGCAAATTCCAACTCGTAGGTATGGCTTTA